>NC_085842.1:268698248-268998248 GCF_035594765.1 Anolis carolinensis
TCTCACTTATCCAAGCCTCGCTTATCCAAGTTTCTGGATAATCCAAGCCATTTTTGTAGTCAATGTTTTCAATATATCATGATATTTTGGTGCTAAATTCGTAAATACAGTAATTACAACATAACATTACTGCGTATTGAACTGCTTTTTCTGTCAAATTTGTTGTAAAACATGATGTTTTGGTGCTTAATTTGTAAAATCATAACCTAATTTGATGTTTAATAGGCTTTTCCTTACTCCCTCCTTATTATCCAAGATATTCGCTTATCCAAGCTTCTGCCAGCCCGTTTAGCTTGGATAAGTGAGACTCTACTGTATGTGTTTTGTGATGGTCTTTGGCGACCCCTCTGACACCCAGGGATCCCGACCCCCAGGTTGAGAAAGGCTGCTGTAGACGGCCAATTCCCTCACACCAGAAGCAACTTGCAGTATGTTCTCAAGTCGCTTCTGACACAATTTTAAACAAATGCATATCTACAGCCAAAGTCTGAGTATATGTCGCTGAACCTCAGCTCCTCTGAAGGTCAACATGGATCAACCTGACCCACGACCAAGGCACAACTCCCACGGTGGCGTCGCAGGGGACCAGGGCAACCACAGCGAGGTCGAACTGCATGCCTTGCACCGTGTGGAGAAAGAGGTGCCTGAGTGTTTGTGGGAGAGAGACATCTCCCACTCCTGGAAGCGCTTCAGGCGGGAGCTCCCCCGCCCTGCCTCCCAGGATCTGGTGCTTGGGGATGGATCACAGGAGCCCCTGCCCCGGCCGAGCCCCCTCCTTACCGTCCCAGCTCGGACTCCAGCTCGTAATAGTCGGCCCAGGTGTCTCGGTTGGAGCCGTCGATCCAGTAATCCGCGCTGTCGGGGGCGGCCTTCGGGGGGGGCAAGACCCCCGCTCGCCCCCCGGCGGCGGAAGAAGAGGCGGAGGCGGAGGCAGGGGGCGGCGAGGAGGGCGAGGAGGCGGGCGAGGCTGCCGCCGCCGCCGGGGAGGGCGAGGAGGAGGAGGGCAGGGTGACTTTGAGCATGCTGCGGTCGGGGGGCTGCGGGAGCAACTTCGGCGCCGAACCAGCTGCGAGAAGCGAAGAGAGAGAGAGAGAGAGAGAGAGAGAGGAGACACGGGGAATGGGAGGGAGCGGGAGAGCCGAGGGGGAGAGGCGGCGCGTGCCCGGGCTCGCTCCTGCGCGCGCCCGCCCACCCGCCCGTGGCGCCCCCTCCTCCTTTCCTTTCCTTCCCAGGGAAGCCCTCCTCGCTCTCTCTCTCTCTCTCTCTCCAAGGCACGCCGAAGAAGACGGGACCAAGGAGATGCCGCCCTTCCTTCCGTCCTTGGAGTGGAAGTGCTGGCGGCGCCTATCAATCAATCAAACAAACCCACGGAAAGGAAGATCCCCTCTTGCCTTCGCCTCAATGAGCGACCCCTGCAGCAGGACCTGGCGAGGAGGAGGGCGCCCACTCCCCCCGGCTCCTCCCTTTCTCCTTCCCGGGTCCTAATGCGCCCCGGATTCCCACCGCCCCGCCTTTTTGTCGTGCATACTGCAAGTCGTTTCTGGTGTGAGAGAATTGGCCGTCTACAGATATATTGCCCAGGAGGTTTTTCTCATGTTCCCGCAAGCTAGAGCTAACAGACGGGAGCTCACCCCGCCTCGCGGATTCGAACCGGCAACCTTCAGGTCAGCAACCCAACCTTCAGCTCAGCAGTTCAGCCGGCACAAGGGTTTAACCCAGTGGTTCTCAACTTGGGGTCCCAAGTTGGAGCGCGGATGTGCTCCCTCTATCAGCTCCAGCTCCATGCGGGGACATGAGAGAAGCCTCCCACAAGGATGGTAAAATATCAAAACATCCGGGCGTCCCCTGGGCAACGTCCTTGCAGACGGCCAATTCTCTCACTCCAGAAGCAACTCCTGACACGAATAAAACAAACTTGGGGTCCCCAGATGTTTTTGGCTTATAACTCCCAGGAATCCCAGCCAGTTTACCAGCTGTTAGGATTTCTGGGAGTTGAAGGCCAAAAACATCTGGGGACCCCAGGTTGAGAACCACTGGGCTAACCCATTGCACCACTGCAGCTCACTTCCGACTACTTCCCTCCCAGTTTGCCTTGCCTTAGAACAGGCAAACTTCAGCCTCCAGGTGTTTTGGGCTTCAGCTCCCACAATGGAATATGTGCTATCGACAATTGGAATGGCCTTCAATTGGATTACGATTTCAGATCATGTCATTTTAATGTCTGTTAAGTGGTTTTAATTCTGTGCCCTTTATGACTAAATATTGTTTTATCTTATGTTTAGGTGTCTTATTGTTTCTAATGCATTAGCTATATGTTTCTTGTTTAGATTTTATGATTTGGTTTTATATGTATGTTAAGCATTAATTTTTTCTATTATCATGTTGTAAACCGCTTTGAGTTCCCCCTGGAATGGGAAAAGCAGTATATAAATACAGTAAATAAATAAATACATTCCTAACAGCCTCAGAACCCTTCCTTTCCCCCCACAGCCGCTTAAGTGGCTGAGCGGGAAAGAGCCTGAGGCTGTTAGGAATGGTGGGAGTTGAGGTCCAAAACACCTGGAGGACTCAAGTTTGCCCATACCTGCCTTAGAATCATAGAATCACAGAGTTGGAAGAAACCACATGGGCCATCTAGTCCAACCCTCTGCCATGCAGGAAAAGCACTATCAAAGGATCCTTGATAGATGGTCATCCAGCCCAGTCATAACAAATTTCTACATGGGACACTTTGAGAAGCAAGCCCTGGAAACAGCACCACAAAAGACCACTATATGGTTCAGATTTGTGGATGACACCTTCACCATTTGGAGCCATGGAGAAGAAGTTCCTGGACAGGTTCCTGGACCTCCTCAACAGTATCCACACAAACATCCATTCACCATGAAAAAAGAAAATGAAGGAAAACTGCAATTTCTAGATGTCCTATTCATCCGCAAACTCCATCAACAACTGGGCCACACAGTCTACAGAAAATGTACACATACGGATAGATATCTACATAAAAACTTCAACCATAACCCAAGTCAAAAAAGAAGCACAATTAAAGCCCTGGCAGACCGTGCACAAAAAATCTGCAAACCCCACCTCCTCCAAAGTGAACTGAGCCACCTCAACTGGGCTCTCCAGGCCAATGGAGACTCCACCACAGTCATCAGAAGAGCTGCAAGGCCAAGAACAAGCCATGAGAGTCAAGACAAAGATCCACCCAGAGGAAAGGTGTTCTTACCATACATCAAGGGAACCACTGACCGCATAGGCAAGCTGATGAAGAAACACAACCTACAAACTACAGATCCACTAAGAAAATCCAACAAATAGTATGTTCAGCAAAAGACAAGAGGGATCCTCTCATCTCTGCAGGAGTCTGCCATATACCATGCAGCTGTGGACAAGTCTACATAGGGACCACCAAACGCAGCATTGCCCAGACATGAATCAAGGAACATGAAAAGCACTGCAGACTAATTCAGCCAGAGAAGTCAGTCATAGCAGAGCACTTGATGAACCAACCTGGGCACAGCATATTATTTGAGAACACAGAAATGCTGGACCACTCTAACAACCACCATGCCAGACTATACAGAGAAGCCATTGAAATGAACAGAAAGGAAGAAACCATGAAAATGAACAAAATCTGGCTACCAGTATTTTTTTAAAAAAAATCTAAAATCAGGACAGTAAATAAAAAAACCCACTCAGAAAGCAGAGGAATTCCAAACATGAATCAATCAGGGCCAGCTAATACCTCCCAACAAAGGATTCCCCCAAGCAGAGTAAGCAGCCAGACCTTGAAACTGTACAGCTATTCAATACTACTCAAGATGGCCAATTGAAATATTAACACCTACCTCAAACAGAGTTCTTTCTCCCACCCTGAACATCCCGCAGATATATAAACCCCATTTGACTAGTTTCCAACATACCTCACAACCTCTGAGGATGCCTGCCACAGATGTGGGCAAAACATCCGGAAAGAATGCTTCTGGAATATGGACATACAGCCTGGAAAACTCACAGCAACCCAGTGATTCCGGCCATGAAAGCCTCTGACAACACATCCAGCCTCTATTTAAAAGTTTCCAAGCTTCCGCCACACTCTGAGGCAGAGAGTTCCACTGTTGAACAGCTCGTAGGGCCAGGAAATTCTTCCTAATGTTCAGGTGGAATCTCCTTACCTGGGTCTTATCTTCAGGGAGAGGGACTCTTTGCGTTGCGGGTCTTCAGAATCCAGTTGGAGACAGTACTTCGGGATCCTGGGAAGGGAGGGAGGCGTTGCTTCTCTGCCAGGTTTAACTGGGGGAGAGGAAGGAGAAGCCAAGTTCAGCCCACACTAAATAGGGCAGGTTGCTTTGTGTCTGAGGCCCTATCTACACTACCCTAGGCTCCAGTTAATATGCTTTGGACTGGGTTTTATGGCAGTGCAGATCTAGCCTGAAAGACAAGGGGATAATCCCTTGGATGGGATTCCAGAATCTGAAATGCTCCCAAATCTGAAATCTGGCGGCTGAGATGGTGAAACCTTTGCTTTCAGGCACGAGCTTCCATGCACAGGAGTATTGAAAGAAATCTTGTATAAAAGTGCCTTCAATGTATGTAAAGGAGGAAACCATGAAAATGAACAAAATCTGGCTAGCAGAATTAAAAACTCTAAAATCAGGACAGTAAATAAAGAATAACACGCTGTAAACAGGGGAAACAGTCAGGGCCAGCTAACACCTCCCAACAAAGAATTCCCTCAGGCAGGAAGCAGCCAGGCTTTGAATCTGCAAGGCTATTAAATGCTAATCATGGTGATCAATTGCAACATTCACACTTGCCTCAAACAGACAAAGAGTTCTTTCTCCCAACCTGGACTTTCCACAGATATATAACCCCCACTTGAATAGTTTCCAACAAATCTCACACCTTTGAGGATGCCTGCCATAGATGTGGGGGAAATGTCAAGAGAGAATGCTTCTAGAACATGGCCATACAGCCCGGAAAACTCACAGCAACCCAAAACACCTGGAGGGCTGAAGTTTGGCCATGCCTGATCTACACACTCAAAGAAATGGAGTTTGACACCCCTTTAACTGTCCATTGCTATGCAATCATGGGGATTGTAATTTCACAAGGTCTTCAGCCCTCTTTGACATAAAATGCTAGTGCCTCGCCAAACTAGAAATCTCAGGATCCCATTGCACTGAGCCATGGTCGTTAGAGTGGTGTCAAACTGCATTCATTCTACAATGTGGCACCTTTGTTTTCTGATGCTGATTAAATGAACACAGACATCCATGCACAAAATTATTAAAATATTGTATAAAATTACATTCTGTGTATATACAAAACATGACTCAATCTCCTGTTTGGATTTGGGTCCCATCTCCAAGGGACATAAATGCAAATGTAGGTACAATTATCCCTCTGCATTTGTAGATGTGATTATTCACAGATTTGATTAAATGTTTTGTCAAAGACTTCCTAGATCCTCCTGTGTGACCCTTCTGTGATCACCTTCCAAGGGAATTCAACTATTAAGTCATGCTAGAAGCCCTAGAAATCCTAAAAGAACTGTTGTCCAAAATTGGGGGGGGGGGGGGGGAGAGAAATTCAAAGCACTTTTGTTCTCAAACACTTTGGATAAAGATACTTAAAATATACAGTAGAGTCTCACTTATCCAACATAAATGGGCCGGCAGAATGTTGGATAAGCGAAAATGTTGATAATAAGGAGGGATTAAGAAAAAGCCTATTAAACATCAAATTATGTTATGATTTTACAAATTAAGCACCAAAAACATCATGTTTGACAACAAATTGACAGAAAAAGCAGTCCAAAACATGGTAATATTGTGTAGTAATTACTGTATTTATGAATTTAGTACCAAAACATCGCAATATATTGAAAACATTGACTACAAAAACATTGGCTACTAACAAATTGACTAATGCATAAAATGAACCTATAGTAGCAACATTGTCTGAAATTAAATCCATAAAAAGTTCAATACTTGAGGTCTAGAGAAACAGTTTTAGATCAGGGCAGGAGCAAACTGCATTGGCTAATCCAGAACGTTGGATAAGCGGATGTTGGATAAGTGAGACTCTACTGTATACTCGAGTATAAGCCAACTCAAATATAAGCCGAGGCACCTAATTTTACCACAAAAAACTGGGAAAAATTATTGACTCGAGTATAAGCTGAGGGTGTGAAATGCAGTAGCTATTGGTAAATTTCAAAAATAAAAATAGATATCAATAAAATTACATTAACTGAGGCATCAGTAGGTTAAATGTTTTTGAATATTTACATAAAACTATAAGTTAAGACTATCCAACTCTGATTACCATATATACTTGAGTATAAGCTGACCCAAATATGAGTTGGCCAGGACCCTCACTAGAGTATAAAGCAACGGGGGCTTTTTCAGCCCTAAAAAGGGCTGAAAAACTTGGCTTATACTCGAGTATATATAGTACCCTGTATTGGGAATTCTGGAAAGTATTATCAGTCAATCATTGTGGTGTTTAAAGCTGGGCTATTTCACACATCCCAGAAATGGAGAAGTTGACTTCAGATTCCCTTTCAAGTGTACTTTCAATAATAGACCTATCACACCTCCCTCAGGAGTAGGCCCTACATGACATGTTTTGATTGCTCTGTGCCTTTGGGTGGTTTCCTATTTACCATGACGACCCTATCATGCGGTTTTCTTGACAAGCTTTCTCAGAGAGAAAGGTGTCATGTCCTTCCTCTGAAGCTGCGAGTGTGACTTGCCCAAAGTCAAGCTGGGAGTTTCTATTCAATCTCCTCCTAGAATCCTAGTCCGACACTGAAACCGTGCATCATAATCATTCATTGTATGATACAGCTATGCCTTGGTATCCATTGGAGTTTGGTTTCAGGATACCCACCGATACTGAAATCCAAGGACTTTCAAGTCTATTTTCTTCTTCCTTTATTTTCCCCTATACATCTTTCCCCTCTTCTTTCCTTCTTTTCTCTTTCTTTCTCTTCTCTCGCCACCTTCCTTTATTTCCTTCCTTTCTCTTCTTTTCCCTTTCTCACCTTTCCTCCCCTCCCCTCATACCTTTTCTCTGCAATGCCAGAAATACAGCTTAATGGTGTAATGTTAGAAAATGTTGACCATTTCTGCTACCTTGGCAGCCACCTCTCCACAAAAGTCAACATTGACACTGAAATACAACAACACCTGAGCTCTGCGAGTGCAGCATTTTTCCAAATGAAGAAGAGAGTATTTGAGAAACCAGACATCTGTAGGGATACCAATGTGCTTGTTTATAAAGCTGTTGTCCTCCCAACCCTGTTATATGCCTGTGAAATGTGGACTGTCTACAGACGTCACACTCAACTGCTGGAATAATTCAATCAGCGTTGCCTCCGAAAAATCCTGCAAATCTCTTGGGAAGACAGGCAGACAAATGTCCATGTGCTGGAAGAAGCAAAGACCACCAGCACTGAAGAGATGCTCCTACACCATCATCTCCGCTGGACTGGTCACGTTGTCTGAATTCCCGATCACTGTCTCCCAAAACAGTTACTCTACTTGCAACTCAAGAACAGAAAATGGAATGTTGGACAGGAAAAGAGATTTAAAGATGGACTCAAAGCTAACCTTAAAACTGTGGCATAGACACTGAGAACTAGGAAGCCCTGGCCCTTGAGCACTCTAGCTGGAGGTCAGCTGTGACTAGCAGTGCTGTGGAATTTGAAGAAGCGTGGATGGAAGGTGAAAAGGAGAAATACACCAAGAGGAAGGCACGTCAAGCCAATCCTGGCTGGGACCGCCTTCCATCTGGAAACCGATGTCCTCACTATGGATGAACATGCAGGTCAATAATAGGGCTCTACAGTCACCTATGTACCCATCACCAAAACACTACACTTGGAGGGCCATTATACTTAAACAAGGGATCGCCTAAGTGAAGTGACCTTTTCCTTCCTTCCTTCCTTCCTTCCTTCCTTCCTTCCTTCCTTCCTTCCTTCCTTCCTTCCTTCCTTCCTTCCTTCCCTTTTTCTTCCCCGTCTCTTTTCCCTTTCTTCCTTCCTTTAATTTCTTTTCCCATTTCTTTGCATCCTCATACACCTGTAATCTAGCAGCAGCCAAGCCACTTCACCCCTTTTCTTTCTTAGTGACATCACAGAGGGCCACTTCACCTAGCCACAGCCAATCTGCTTCTTTTCTTTTCTTCTGCTCTGGGCCCAAAAGGGGTGGAATTCTTTTAGATCAATCTCCTCAATTATTTTAAGTTGGACAATGAATTTCCAGATCAATCAAATTGTGTAGGAACCCTTGTGATACAAATGTACAACCAACCAACATGCATACTTTGACTTTTATATAGAAAGATTATTATTTTAAAACGGTTCTCCTTATATAAAATGGCAAAATCAAGGTTTGCCTTGGGGATTTAAAATAATATTTTCCAAGCTGGGGATGGTTGCATGTGTGGATACAGAATCCATGGAAACAGAGGGTTGACATATTTGCAAATATTAATGGATCATACCCACTCTATAATTCTTTAGGTAAAGGCAAGAAAAAGCCCTGCATGCCTTTAAGAGTCATACATTCATTTGGATGTAAGACTCTATGCCAGTGGTTCTCACCCTATGGGTCCCCAGGTGTTTTGGCTTACATCTCCCAGAAATCCCAGCCAGTTTACCAGCTGTTTGGATTTCTGGGAGTTGAAGGCCAAAACATCTGGAGACCCACAGGTTGAGAACCACTGCTCTATTCAGTAGATTCCATTTCTTGAAGTACAATATTGCACACATCCTTCTATGCCTTTATGCATATACAACTAGGGAAGGGTAGGAAAATGTAAACAGTGGTCAAATGATAGTCTCATGCAAAAATGTAGTCTGTGACAATTATCTGCAAATCTTAAAATAAGCCTGTGTGACTAATTAGGATTTTCAGACCTGTACCTCTAGGTTTCTGGACATTAAAAGACAACAACAATACACTAGAAAATGGGCATTGATATCTCAATAGCCAAAGAGTTATTATAACATATGTTATTAAATCTCAGCTCAACTAAACTCAGTATTTATTAATAGTATCCAAACATGAAAATATGTAATATTTACAAAGAGACCAGAACTGCCAGGACTCACTTTATAATTAACAGAACCAGCACCATTCATATTTGCTTAGCAGGGATGTCCTACTCTATTGAGCTCTTGATATCCACTGGGATTTGGTTCCAGGACTCCTGTGGATATCAACATTCATGAATGCAGAAGTCCGTTATATACAATGATGCAATCCTTAAACAGAATGGCAAAATCCAAATTTTTAAGAAACATTTTCAAGCCATGGATACAGAATCCATGGATATGGAAGACCGACTGTATTCTCTCAAGGGAATAGTAAACCACAATGAGAGATAAAGAGAAAGCCAATACATCCTAATGTATGTCATGTGTCTAAAATACGGTGGAAGAAGTCTACATTTATTTTGGCATTGACATTTAGAGGTCCAAAAATAAATCTGAAACAGAAATGACAAAGTAAAAACGTTCAGACAAGTTCTGTTTCAAGATTATCATATGGTAATAAGGGAGACGGGGAAAGCTGCTCATCAGATGCTCAAACATCATAATGGGAAGAGAAATCTAATGAAGATTCTGCTGAAATAGAAGAAGAGGGATGCATTAACCCCACTCAGGAGAGCTTGGTCTGATAAGCTCATTACTGAGGACTTCACAGTGGATTCATTTCCCTTTATGCTTCGCATACAGCATGCATTTTACCATTTCTCTCATTTTATAAACCAAATATGAAGCAAATGTTCTGCAAACATCAATTCTTCAATTCTATTACGGTACAGTTTTAGTGTGCATTACTGTATGACCGATGTAGTCATGGATGATACATTCAAAGGCGCGCACATACCCCATGAATAACAAAATTTGAAAATTTTCTGTTTCTGGTTTGAAAGTGTTATTGCTATTTAATTGTGCAGTACTAACTTTGATAATAGTTATTATACTCCATAAAATTTCTTTTTTTGGCTGCCACAAGCTATGTTGAATTGGATGAGACTCAGGGAGATATTTATTGAAAAACTATATCAAAATGTGCTGCAGGATGTCCCACAAAAACAAAGTTTTTGCAGTTTATTAAACCCTTTTCATGTTTTTATGATAGAACCAGTTAGGAAATGACATTCATAACCCAGGAACACAAATTGTGTTACATTGTCTAATGAACCCTATATTTTGACTATATTTCGACAATCCATAAACATGGGGGAGAGGCTGGAATATGGGTAAGTGAAACTGTGGACATTCAATCAGTGGATAAGGGGACTATACAATATTTTCAAAAAATCTAGGACCTACATGAATTTTCTGGATTAATTTTCCAGGTTCTTCACACAATGTAAACCACTGGAAACACCATAGAAATGAGCCCAGCCTAATAAATGTACAAGCGCGAGAGTACATGTGTATGCGTGCATGCATTGTTAAAAGTCATAACAGCTTAATAGCACAGGCCTGGAATCCAATAATAAAGCAGAGCACACATCCATTAAGAGACCTGTCTTCAGCAGCCTGTCAATTGATGAAATCCCATATGAAAAAGATAGGTCTTTTCATTATAAAACCTGGGATGAAGTGACAGCTAGAAACCTAGAAAATCTATATGAGATACATTTGTTTTTATGCAATTGTCAGCAATCTAATTTCCAGCTTTGGAGATCATTATGAAGCTTTTAAATGACACATTTGTAGTATTTCCACAGAAACCAAACAGGATGATTGAAAATAAGACTAAAGAAATATGCAAGTCGTTTACTGAATGTTATCATGCCGATGTCACAATAGTTCTGTATGAAATGAAATATCTGAAAACAACCGATTTGGCCAACTTTGGAGATTGCCAATTTTGGAAAATATTGAACATATTAAATTCATGAACTCAATGCTTTATGCTTATTTCCAAATATGTGTGCTGTTCTTTTACAGCCTTGCAGATACTTTAATTGAAGCATAGAAATAATCTAGCTTTCTGGCTTACCTTTAAAATGTGCTCAGGTGTCAAGAGCCCCTCACACATCTGGGGCTTTTGCCCATTGAATCAAAACTTATAAGGAAATGAATCACCGATTGTAAAAACGGAAACATTTCCTAATAAAAAGGTCGAGTGCAGAGCAAAATGTGCTATATAGTGGTGATCAGTCATAAAAAAGTATTTTTAAAAATGTATTAGCACTATCAGTTCTGTAACAAAGGCCCCTTCTACATTGCCATATAAAGTCCAGATTATCTGCTTTGAACTGTATTATTTGGCAGTGTACATTCATACAACCCAGTTCAAAGCGGATAATGTGGGAGATGTTGACAAGCTGGAAAGTGTCCAGAGGAGGGCGACTAAAATGATTAAGGGTCTGGAGAACAAGCCCTATGAGGAGCAGCTTAAAGAACTGGGCATGTTTAGCCTGCAGAAGAGAAGGCTGAGAGGAGACATTATGGCCATATATAAATGAGGGGAAGTCATAGGAAGGAGGGAGCAAGCTTGTTTTCTGCTGCCCTGCAGACTAGGAAGCGGAACAACGGCTTCAAACTACAGGAAGGGAGATTCCACCTGAACATGAGGAAGAACTTCTTCACCGTGAGAACCGTTTGGCAGTGGAACTCTCTGCCCTGGAGTGTAGTGGAGTCTCCTTCCTTGGAGGCTTTTATGCAGAGCTGGGTGGCCATCTGTCAGGGGTGCTTTGAATGCAATTTTCCTGCTTCTTGGCAGGGGGTTGGACTGGATGGCCCATGAAGTCTCTTCCAACAATATGATTCTATGATTCTACGATTCTATGACAATCTGCTTTGATAATCTGGATTATATGGCAGTGTAGAAGGGGCCTAAGTTATGTAGTAGTGCTAAAATGTTGTGTTTAATTATTTTCACTTGGCTTTATGAACAGTGTTGCTTTTTAAACAGACATATTAACTATCCTGTTCCAATGGCCATATTGCCTGGTGAGTTTTTACTTATTCGTGTAGTTCCAAACTAACTTTTCCAAATGCTTCATTTTAAGCCAACTTTGGAATAGATCACTGGTCACTAGCTACATGTATCACCAATTACACTCACCATAATGTTGTTTCCATGATCCTTGGAGAGTGGGGTTGCTGTTCTTTCAAGGCATTCAGCTCATTTATTCCTTGATGCCTAGGCTGCTGTTTCTTTCTGCCTGGCCTGTATCCCTTTATCCTTTCTTGCCTGCCCCTTTCCTGTTGCTAAGTGACCCATTACCTGTTTTTTTGTGACCTGAACTTATGTTGTGAGATCAAACACACAGCAATTTTTAAATGAGTACATGAGTGCAGGGATCATTTTAAAACAGTTTTGAAATTACTCTTCTTGACTACAGGATTTTAGGTAGTTGGATATACCTCTGAGGGATGCTTCATTAACTGGAATCCTGCACTAATTGGAGGTTAGTCTAGATAGCCCTTGGGAACCTTAATTGCAAGTACAGTATGTAGTTATTTTAAAGCAGGGGCATCCAATTTTTTAGCTTCCTATTGGAAGAATTGTCTTGGACCGAACATTGCTGTAAAACAGAAGCCACGGTTTTGTGTTGGGTCGCATTCATACCCATCTTGGGCCACAAATGGCAAGAACACATGGTGTGCAGCAATGCTATGCTTAGTACAGAATGCACGCTTGTATTCTTTTTCACAATGCTTTTCATACAACATTGCTTTTTTATTTTATTATTTAGTTTTAACAGTTTTTTTGTTGCATCTATCAGAACTGTTTGCCATTATAATGCAAATTACGGGTAATACTCTGATATTTGGAGACATAATATTCTCTGGTTATTTCGTTCTGTTCTGTTATCATCTACAAAGTTCATGCTTGAGAGCTGTACAATTGTATTACAAAAATGCTTAATGTTTTAAGTACATTTACAATGTTGTGTTGATTAAAATAAATAGCCCCAGAATAACATCTTTAGAGTCCCTCTAGTGTACATGTCACCTTTTGGATGCCTTGTCTTCACAGCCTTGGAGCTATGGCAAGGTGACACTCACATTCTCTCATGATAGCGGTAAATAGACAAAATAACAAATACAGTTTCCCAAAGGTTAGAAAATTATTTCTGATTTACATTTTATGCTGTAACCTATTCCAGTGGCTTCAGCAGGACAGTGAATCTAATTCAGCCATGGGCAAACATTGGCCCTTTAGGTGTTCTGGACTTCAACACCCACAATTCCTAACAGCCCCAGGCCCTTTCCTTTTCCCCCTCAGGAAAGGGCCAGGGCTGTTAGGAATTGTGGGCTTTGAAGTTCAAAACACCTGGAGAGCCTAAGTTTGTCCATACCTGATCTAATTCAACTAGAAAGGGTGCTGAACCCTATTCCACCCATAAGTTCAGCACCTTGGACAGCTCTTTTAAAGAGTCACTACACTCTTGACACAAAGAGTCACAACCCTAATGAAAGTACCATCTCCAATTGTCAAAGACATTACATTGAAATGAGTGTGACTGGAACTTATAGAACATAATTCGAAGTAACCTAATTTGGATTTGCAGTGTTAGACAGTAAAGGAGTATTCACAGAGAATGGGAGAAGGAATTTAGATGCTGTATGGGTTGATTCAGCTTCAAGTAAACACATTTTTGCTGGAATCTGACAGTATTTCAATATTTGCCCAAGATCCATAGCATGGATGGAAATGAATGTCAACAGTTAGTACAAGGAAGGGATCCAGCACAGTTTCTCATTGTGTACCATTGGTGCTATTACTTGTGCCATGGCTAAATGCATTGATAGTATTATTATATTTGTATCCTGCTTTTATTCTAGCAAAGCACTACTCAACATTAACAATAGTGCAATTTAAAATTCACAACTTAACATATTAGAGCAGAATTGCACAATCTATCAATTTAAACTCCATAAAACACTTTAAAACTGTTAAAATAATAAAAATAATATGCTATTATTTCACTCTGCTGGCATTACATTGGATCTAGGCTCTACTACTGAGGTTTTCTGCCTTGAAAGATTTTCTGGAAAAAGAGAAGATTGCCAAATGAAAGTTTTGCTCCATGCAGCATGAATAAAGTAACCTTCTCACTAATGTGTTTGACATCTCTGCTTCATATAATTTCTAAACAGCTGAAATATCTATGAGTTTCTTTATGCTTATATTCCAGCTTGACCTCAATGTGTCAAAACCCAAAGAATGCAATTTTATGGTTTATACAAAGAATGCATTGTTTGTTTCCTGCATACTGGGCTTATGACCACCGAAAGCTCACTTTCATTTAACAATGTTAAGTATGTATGGTGCTTATAATCATATGCTCCAGAAAATCTTTAATCTCTTTTAATCAGTACAGATTTTTTTTGTTGGCTTTGTGGTCATAATAGAAATATCTAAACATTTATAAGAGCTTGATCTTTGTCAAATGAAAGCCTTCTTGCTATTGTATTTGTGCTGTTGCTGCTTTAGTTTAAATAACACAAAAGTATATACACACTACATAATAATGCCAGTTTGGATAGCATTTTCATCATCATAGCTCTATTCTAGGTAATTTGTAGTTTAGTGTAGTCCTCAGCATTTTTTGCTAGAGAGCTGGAGTCGTGTTGGTTGCTTCCAATTAGCCCAAACGAATTCAATTCATAGCTGAATAGCAGATCAAAACATAGAATCATAGATACATATATCTGATTCGATGGATCCATTTTAGTTGATACTGTTTTGGCCCTAGTTTGGTTGTTCAGGGAAATACACAATATGCAGAGACAAAAACTACAAAGCAAAATATCCCACAGGACAGAGACATGCAATTAAAATGATGTGAGACTGATGAAACAGTGTAGCGTAGATACAGGACACACAGCAGAAAAGATGCACTGTCTGGACATTTTGTGCAATAATATTTACTCTGTTGTCAAAGGCTTTCATGGCCGGAATCACAGCCCAGAAGACTCACAGCAACCCAATATTTATCCTGTCCAGTTCTTTTGGCTTATTGTTCATATCTTTTTAGAGTGTCACTGAAGACAAATGATTCAATCAGGGAATTTTCAAATGTTCTTACCTTTAAATATATAGATAGCAATCAGGTACAACCACACTGTAAAATGAATGCATTTTGACGTTAGTTTAACCGCCATGACTCAATGCTATGGAATCACGTGAGTTGTAGTTTTACAAGCTCTTTAGTCTTCTCTTCCAGAGTGCTTGCCGAACTACAAGTCCCAGGATTTTATAGCATTGACTTATGGCAATTAAAGTGGTTTCCGACTACATTTATTCTACAGTGCAGATTCACACATAATCCCTTTGTTATCGCTATATTTAGTTTATGCTATATTTAAAAGAAAGGAAATTTACATTTTTAGATACTGGTAGAAACATGAGTTTTCTGTATTCAAAGCCAAATTGAAATAAAATTCCCCTCCTTCCCTCCATCTACATATTTGCCCACAAGCAATGAGAGCTGAGAAGGCATATCTATGAGGGATTAAAGGGGGATTTGTGTTTCGTGGTTGCAGAGGGAGACCTACAAAGATAGACTTGGTGACCAGAATTTATATGACAACCAGCGGAAAAGCACAAAGCTGGTGACATTAATCTTTGTGGGATATTAAAACTTCCAGAGTCAAAACACAGCAGGCTTCCATACATCTATATCTATATCTATATCTATATCTATATCTATATATATAAAAGAGTGATGGCATCAGGGCAGCGGACAAAACAACAAAACTACAGTCCCCCCAACCTCAAAATTTGACAACACAACCCATCATTCACGGCTCTAGGTTGATACAACAAAAAGGAAAAGAAAAATAAAGTCCAAATTACAGGGAGAGGAATAATAGTTTTTATCCAATTGCTGCCAGTTTGAAGGCTAAGCTCCGCCCACTTGGTCTCCTAGAAACCTACTCAGCCCAGGGGACAGGCACAGTTAGGCCTCACTTAGGCCTCTTCCACAGATTATCAGATTTTAACTGGATTATATAGCAATGCAGACTCAAGGCCTTTCCACATAGCTATATAACCCATTTGGAATCTTAGATTATCTGCTTTGCACTGGATTATCTTGACTCCACACTTTCATATAATCCACTTCAGTGTGCATACTAAACATAAAGACAACCATACAACAGACATTCAATACCACCACTACCTCAACAATTTCTCACCAACATCACCAGACAATGCCACAGCAACGCGTGGCCGGGCACAGCTAGTATATAATAAAAGTGAATGTTTGTATGCGAGTATGTATCAGCGTTTTGATTGGCCTGGCGGAATATGTATGAGCGTTTTGATTGGCCTGGCGGAATATGGGTCAGCTTTCTGATTGGCCGGCCGGAATATGGCCCAGCTTTCTGATTGGCCTCCACTTTCACAGGCCACTGGGACTGCTGAGGCAAAAACTACTACCAACTGGCTTCATTCGGCCTACTTATCTCCTCAGAACGAAGCTAGCTTTGGGACAGTTAACAGCCTTTGGCCTACACTTTGGTAATCCAAAACACCACTGGGACCACCAGGAAGGCCAGAGCTGGACCAAACCTGACACACATAACCCCTACGACCCATGAACCCACTGACAACGGATCTGGACCACATAGACCCAACATGCCCAACTGTCATACTGATAATAAAAATAAAAAACTTTGGTTTTAAGAATTACAGTTCACTCACACATTCTCAGCATTCTGCATCCAACTAATGATGGAAAATAATTATGTTTTAATGCTTCCTTTTAAATGCTTCCTTTATGGAAACTTTTATTCCCCCCTACACCTTACCCACCCACCACTGGGCCCCTTTCACCCCTCTGCTGACATGTTTAAGGCCTTCCAGGCTGGCTTTCTCCTCCTAGGCCCCAAAGAGGACGCCATCTTGCCTCCTCAAGACTTGCAGGCTGGCTTTCTACTCCTAGACCCCAAAGAGGACGCCATCTTGCCTCCTCAAGACTTGCAGGCTGTCTTTCTACTCCTAGGCCTCAAAGAGGACGCCATCTTGCCCCCTCAAGACTTGCAGGCTGGCTTTCTACTCCTAGGCCCCAAAGAGGACGCCATCTTGCCGCCTCAAGACTTGCAGGCTGTCTTTCTCCTCCTAGGCCCCAAAGAGGATGCCATCTTGCCTCCTCAAGAGTTGCAGGCTGGCTTTCTCCTCCTAGGCCCCAAAGAGGACGCCATCTTGCCGCCTCAAGACTTGCAGGCTGTCTTTCTCCTCCTAGGCCCCAAAGAGGATGCCATCTTGCCCCCTCAAGACTTGCAGGTTGGCTTTCTACTCCTAGGCCCCAAAGAGGACGCCATCTTGCCTCCTCAAGACTTGCAGGTTGGCTTTCTCCTCCTAGGCCCCAAAGAGGATGCCATCTTGCCTCCTCAAGACTTGCAGGCTTTCTCCTCCTAGGCCCCAAAGAGGATGCCATCTTGCCTCCTCAAGACTTGCAGGTTGGCTTTCAACTCCTAGGCCCCAAAGAGGACGCCATCTTGCCTCCTCAAGACTTGCAGGCTGGCTTTCTACTCCTAGGCCCCAAAGAGGACGCCATCTTGCCGCCTCAAGACTTGCAGGCTGGCTTTCTCCTCCTAGGCCCCAAAGAGGACGCCATCTTGCCGCCTCAAGACTTGCAGGCTGGCTTTCTACTCCTAGGCCCCAAAGAGGACGCCATCTTGCCTCCTCAAGACTTGCAGGCTGGCTTTCTACTCCTAGGCCCCAAAGAGGACGCCATCTTGCCTCCTCAAGACTTGCAGGCTGGCTTTCTACTCCTAGGCCCCAAAGAGGACGCCATCTTGCCGCCTCAAGACTTGCAGGCTGTCTTTCTCCTCCTAGGCCCCAAAGAGGATGCCATCTTGCCTCCTCAAGAGTGCTCCAAAGAAGGCAGCTTCTTCTACTTTTATGTCTTATACTATTGCTTGACATTACTTTTATGTTTTATTTATATGGTGGATGTTAGCACGTGGCTTAATGACCTTGCAAGCCACTTTGGGTCCATTGCAGAAAGGCAGGGGAGAAATATCAGACATAAATAAATAATTAAATAAATGTCTCAATCGTATGTATGGTTGGAATGACCTTCTGTCGGGAGGGCTTGGATGGTGTCTTCCTTTGTGGCAGATGGGGCTGGACTGGATGACCTTCAAAGACCCCTTTCAAATCTCCCAATTGTATTTATGACTGGATGGTCATCTGTCAGGAGAGCTTGGATGGTGTCTTCCTTTGTGGCAGAAGGGGCTGGACTGGATGACCTTCAGAGACCCCTTTCAAATCTAGAACTCTATCTCCCAATCGTATTTATAACTGGATGGTCATCTGTCAGGAGGGCTTGGATGGTGTCTTCCTTTACAGCAGAAGTGGCTGGACTGGAGGACTTTTAGAGACCCCTTTCAAATCTAGAACTCTATCTATCTCCCAATCGTATTCATGACTTGATGGCCATCTGTCAGGAGGGCTTGGATGGTGTCTTCCTCTGTGGCAGAAGGGGGTTCGACTAGATGGCCTTTGGGCACCCCTTCTAACTCTAGGATTGTATGGAAGCCTTTAAAGCAGGCACGGGTCAACTTGGGCCCTCCAGGTGTTTTGGACTCCAACTCCCACAATTCCAGACAGCCTACCCCATGATGCGCTTTATGACCTGGTGCTGTTTGCGGGATGATCGACCATGGGTGATGGAATATGTAGTACTTTCAATCACTACAGTTCCCACAGGCCACTGCAATGTCCACCAGTGACGGAACTGGAGCAAACTTTGCACACAGAACCCCCATGAACCCCTTTAAGTCCTGGGGCAGTTTGGGGGAGGATAGACCAAGGAAGATGGGACATGCACTAACTTCACTCACTTCTTGAGACCACAGCAACTGCTACAAATGACAGAACTGAACCAAATCTGGCATATATATCCCAAATGACACACTTTATATGCTGCAGCAGTTTGGGTGAGGATGGACCAAGGATGATGGGATTTGCAGTACTTTCATCCAATTCACCTCCCACAGGCCACTGTGATTCCCATGAATGACGAAACTGTTACAAACTTGATACACAGGTGCAATGTGGCCCCCTTTATGTCCTGATCTGGTTTGGGGCAGGATGGACCACGGATGATTGGATTTGCAGTACCCTCACCCGATTCACCTCCCACGGACCACTGTGATACCCATGAAAGACGAAACTGTACCATACTTGACACACAGGTGAAATGTGACACAATTTATGTCCTGGTGTGGTTTCCAGGAGAATGCACCAAGGATGATGGGTTTTCCAGTACCTTCATCCAATTCACCTCCCACAGACCACTGTGATGCCCATGAATGATGAAACTGTACCAAACTTGACATATAGGTGCAATATGGCCCACTTTACGTCCTCCTATCATTTGAGGGAACAACGGACCATGGATGCTGGGATTTACAGTACCTTCACTCACTTCCCCAGACCACTGCGACCCCCACCAGTGTCTGATCAAGACCGAACTTGACACATCAACTCCCCATAACCTACTTTACATCCTGGAGCTGTTTGCAGGGGGATGGACCATGGACTTGCATATGGGAGTTGTAGTTCACCCACACCAACTAAAGCCAACTGACACTGGATCGAGACTAAACTTGGAACAAAGGCAAACAATTCCGTTCTCAAATAACCCGGGCACCGCCGGGTCCTCAAGCTAGTATCTTTTAAAACACGTGTTCTGTCATGTATGAAAATGAGAATTAGTTCTCTTTCTGAAAGCTGTTAAAGACAGCCATCTTAGTGTGACCTCTCTGATGGTGTCACCTTGTGCAGATTGCATCCCCTGAAACTCCCCACTTTGCCTTTCCCTTTTCTTTGGATGCCTAAACTATACTTCTAAATGTCCAACTAATGTTTTAAGTTACAGCAATGCTATAAATGTGGACACAGAAAGAAAATGTCATTATGAGAGCAGAATTTTATATGGGGGAAGTAGTGCCCTCATTCCACACATACACCATGGTTACGAAAAGGAAGTGGAAAGAAAAACCCAGCTGGTCTTACTAAGAGAAAAATTCAATATGCTTTTGAATAGTTCTGTGCTGAATCAACACTTCATTCCATTCATTGGAAAGTCACAGGAAACTAGCCACATTATTTCAAGAGTACAAGATTCACGATCCATTTGACCACTTGCCTTGCTTCATTTGAATTTTTAGAAATGTGCCTACCCACTTCATGAAACGAATGTCTGTGCTGGAGCATGTTTGTAATGTGCCACTAAAAGTATTGGTATAATCATCTTACATAAAATATATTTCCCCCTATTTAAAAAAGAAACGAGAAGAATCCCACCCCACGGTAAACCAAGTTTTGGCAGAATTGTCATCTGGCTGTTTCACTAGGTTCTGTATTTCTGCCTAAACCACAAATTCTTAAAAGTTGGACTTGAAAATACAGACTTGGACAAAGATCAGAAATAGAGGGTCAGGGGAAAGCTAAGAATCACATTTTATTTGGATGTTTGCTTGCTGGAGAATCTTTAAACCAGATTTATAATTTTAGGTCAAACCCAACTAAATTAAATACATGCACAAATAAGCAGTACTTCAAATATGTTTTTCCCCCTTAAAAGTATTTTTTACTCAGAGAAAACAACTGAAACTCTGGCTGTATCCCCTACACTATAGAAATAATGCAGTTTGACATCACTTTAGCAGCCATAGCTCAATGCTATGGAATCCTAGGAGCTGTAGTTTCACAAGGTCTTTAGCTTTCTTTGCCAAAGTTCTGGTGCCTAACCAAACTACAAATCCCAGGATCCCATAGCATAATCTTCTCAACTTGAGTGAAGCTCCAGTCTCTTGACCAACTGACAGTCTTCTCAGTCATCCTTCCTCAAAGGCTGATATTTCTCCAGGCGCTTTCCACACCTTCCAAATTCTTTCACTCACTCAAAGCAGGTTGGAAGGATGTCAAATTCTGTGCCAACCTCACTTTCGTATTTACCTGATACAAAAATGGAAGTGTAGAATGCACACGTATCTATCAATCACTTGTTGGCACTGATGCCAATTTCAAACTACAGTATTTGTGTACTGAATGCCACCAACTAGCACTTCAGCTAGTTCCAGGACTTTTAACAAAAACACTTGCTGTCATATTCAGGGAAATGAATTCTCACTCTATTCATAAATTGCTCTCATTTTAGAGAGCACAGTTTGGAGCATGCCTTCCCTCTCATAATTGTCTATTAAGTCCCATAATGACATTCACAAAAAGATTCTTTTGAAGCCCAGATAAAGATCTTGTCACCAAGATACCCATTGTCTCCTGCAGTGCTGGGAGAACTGTAGTAGTCATCCTTCATCTTTGCTTATAATGGAAATTTAATTTCCACATCCATTTAAAGTCTCCCTAAAGACTTCATAAAAGTATCTTTGGGAGTCCAGAGGGAGTTCTCTTAAAGACATCCATTTTGAATACGTACTTCCATGCCTTTCAATTGTGCACTTTATTGAAGAATGGCAGGCATCTTTTCAAAAAAGGGAGGAAAAGACAAAGGAAGTACAGAAGAGTTAGCATTAAGCAGCCATCGCAGAAGAGAATCAAACCCATTGGGGATGTGATTGCTTTAGGGAGTTTCACATCCAAGGTATAATACTGTGACCTAAATAAGCATATTTTACTTCTTTATGTGGTTTTTAATCTACATCAATTTAAATAGTATTTTGTTACACAATGAATTTAGAACAAGGAATGAAATAGCTAGAAATTGCCATTCTACATGCCCTTAATTCCCAGAGGAAAAAAAGACTTATTTGGTTTGGAGAATTGTTCAAACGTGTGTTTGCCTTCAACCTATGGTTTTTTTCTTAGGCAAGGAAGACTGCAACAATCAGAAATTTTCAGCACTGGTTTAGCCTAATGTACAAAATTCTCTTTTATTTGATTTTATTATAAGCTGCCCTGAGATTGATCAATCGAATGGGCTATTTATCTACATATACCAAATAAAAACATTTGTGTCCTTATTTACAATACTATAAACCTACAAAGAATTGAAAGGCAAATGAAAATCCTATTTCTTTAAGTCATTCATCCTTAGAAAGAATTTTAGCATTTTTCTTCAAAAATTAACTTCTGACTAAAATTAGCAGCATAGCACAAATAAGGCCATGCTTTTGCTTCAATATAGCATTAATAATTGAACAATGAACCAAAATCACTGGCAAAAAATATTTGATCATTGCTTTTTCTAAAGCTGTCATCCCTAATTTTTTTAGACAGGCAATCCAACCATATATATGGGATGCTAGATAAACATATTAAATTTTTTTTAAACCCTGTATTTTCAAATTATCTTTTGGAATAGTGAGTGCTGAAACAATTGTTTTCATCAACAGCTCCCAGAACGGGAAAAGGAGATGCAGAATGAGCAACCTCTCAAGGGCTGTGAGCTACGTTTCCCATCTGCAAATCCACTGGGGGCATCACACACCCCTTTTGTTGCTGCAAGGGTAAAATGTGTTTTCCCTTTGAAAATTTCCTCCTCCCTTCCAAAAGGAACATGCTCCCCAGGTACCTTGTTCACAAGTGGATTTGTGCATATAGAAGGCTTCCAACAGGACAAAATTATTCCTAACGAGGGTGGATTGGAAATATATATATATTGCTTATGAGGGGAGGGGGAGCCTTCTTCAACCCCCCCCCCACTTTATGAAGGAAAGAGAGCTTTTTTTGTAGGCATAGTAAATTAGCCAATGGCAGAGAACTTATGGAAAGTTAGAAAAAAAGAGATGATGGGCCTGTATAAGCTCACCTGTTTCAGATGTTTACTTTTTTCTGTAAGTCATTAGTACTAACAATTTTTTTGCTATTCCTATGAATCTATTAGTCTGTAAACATACATGCAAACCAACCACTACTTGTTATTGTGTGTGTGTTATCAGTAACGTAAAATACGTGTCATTGCAAGAAACACTAGCCTTCATCAAAACTGTATCCTACAAATCACTCGCTCCATGGACATCTAGTTTTCTGGAGTGTGCACAAATTAAAACCCTAATATACTGAAGTGTAGCAGTCTGTCCATTCCTAAAACACAAGTTTTTGCATAAGGCTGTTGCTAGCATAGGAAGACAACTTGGTATACAACTTCTGCGTGATTTGTGTCATAATGAGGGGTTCTGGGACACTGACAGTACAGCTCCAATTCTTTGCATGGGCAAAACATAATATGAGGCTCCAACAACATAATGTAAGAATAATATTGTTTCCCAAAGACAAAATGGAAAGAAAAAGAGCAAAACTGCTTCATGCCTCGAGATTGAATCCTAAACTCTTTCAAACATTTTTTCCACTTTCTTTCTGGACAGTATATGTTAAATATATATTTATAATAGTGATGGATAGCCTTCTGTGTGATGCTCCTAGATTAGCATTTTTTTAGAAACACAAATCTGAATTACAATATATACAAACATAATGTCCACATTGACAGCTAGAAAGTATGGCAATGTCTAGATTGGTTTAAAGAAATAAATCTCATAAGGGTATTTGCTTATTAACAATGCAGTTCTATACATGTCTACCTAAAAGGAAGGGCAAAGAGTTCTCATATAAATGTGCTGATTGCAAGCAAAACAATTAAATCTTATACTTATCTCTTCAACCTACAAAGCAGTCTTTCTTCAGCATTGAGATACCTGTATCTTTGTCACAAGGCATTTTTATTGTCTTTCGGCTTTTCATGACAAACCGGATCTATATCTGCCCAGCATATTTCCTGTGTGCTTTCAAGTTTTTCCCAACTTTGTTGTTATTTATTCATTCAGTCTTTTCCAAATCTTCATGACCTCATGGACCAGTCCACGCCAGAGCTCCGTCGGTCGCCGCTGCTCCCAGATTCTTCAAGGTCAAGCCAGTCACTTCAAGGATACCATCTATCCATCTTTCCCTTGGTCAGCCTCTCTTCCTTTTTCCAAGTTATGGTGACAGGGTATTACTGGCAGTTTGTTCAGATGAGGTTTATTTTTGCCTTTCTGAATAGTTGAGAGTGTGGGACTTGCCCAGGATCACTCAGTGGTTTTCATGTCTGAGCAGGGATTCGAACCCTGGTCTCGAGTCATACTCCAATGTTCAAATCACACCACCATACTGGTTCCATCTCAAGGCATTCCAGATAATTCAGTTTTTAAGAAATTACAATCCAAATTTATTATTTGATGTTGAGTGTGTCATTACCACCTTTACAATTATTTATATAGAAAACAATCACTGCAAACTTGTAAAGGCAGCACAGTCATACTTAAATTTGGAAACAAAATATACTGGCCATATTGTACAGCTGACTTTATAAAACCTGATGTATAACATCCATTATTAGACACATTTTATGTAAGAAACTAGGAATTCAATGTCTTAGTTTTTTAACAGAACAAAAGATAATTTTATAACACAGCAGTTTTAATATAATTCAAAATGCAAAGGCTTTGGTTGAAAAGAGTCTGCAAATGGATTCGTGTTTCTTCCAGCTGCGGTGACAGCCTTGATATTTCTGCCAGCAAAGTTGGCTCTGAGGAGAGGATTTTAAAGTGCAACTGAAATGGAAACATAAAAATCATTGTTAAAATACAGAGATCAAATTTCAAGAAACCCAATTCTTAGTTAACCAGTGCATTAGTCATATAACTACATATTTGCCTACATTAATAAAATCTGACATTCTCCTTAACACTATCAATTGACAAATTAATTGGTCTAAAATGTATGTGTCTAATATACCGCTGCCAGGGAACATTAACTTAGATCAATAACCCCAAGGATACAATGCTATTAAGAGAAGTAATGCTAAAGTCTGTTAAATTACTCAATTCTTGTTTGAGCGGTGGTAACAGTTCTCAAAATGATAAAACAAGATCCAATCAGAAAGGGAATCTTTCCTGCCTCTCCAAGGAGTCCATTTTCAATGCACAAAGTGAAGACTGTTCTCTGCAGGACAAATTGTACTTCAAGTCATATCACCAGCAAACTCACTGAAACATGCATTTACCTTGAGAAACAATGCAAGGTAGGCTTGTGCCAATTCAAAGTCGCACTTGGTGTTCAGCATGGCCTCAATCATTCTCAGAAAGCTCTGCATAACCTCAATGGACCCACCACCTTCAGGCGCCAAACCTCGCAGCTCGGTCTCAATATTTGATGGTCCCAAGCCTTTCAGAATACTAATGGGAGAGTTATCTGTCAAAACAGCAAAACACAGTTACAGTTCTAGAAAGCATTCTAAAAATGTTAAAGGTACTGTCTTATGGTAAACAATCCTCTACCCTGCAGCATTCACATTTAGACTAAGACATCTGTTCACAAGGCAAAGTACTGAAAACAACACATAGTGTTATAGTATATTCTTTGATGTTTTCTGCAAAAAATAAAATAAAAATCCTTCTCCCAAGTAGTAAGCTACATTAAAGATGCCTCTAATGTAAAAGCAAGAAGGAGAAAGAACACTTTAAAAAAGGTCAAGTGGAAATTTCTTCTTTGCATTGGGATTTCTGTTGTTTATGTTCTAATGAATATCATGTCCAGCTATAAGAGGGCAAAACAACAGTGTGCAACTACAAGGAGCCAATTTTTATTTTTATCTGTAGTTGGGATATTCTTGGGCAGCTTCCTTGGAATAAAAAAAGCAGAGATATGTACACCCCCCACATTTATATTCAGCATCCATTGACTTCCAATCTGTTTGCATGTTAAACTCCAGACATTATTTCTTTACTTTTTCCTGTATTTTAACCATGATTTCTAACTCAGTAGCATTATGAGCCAAGCTTTAAAAACTTGAGACCATGAATAAACAGGACTATCTAAAGAGTTTTAGTCAATTTCTGAGTGAAGGAAAATTGAAGTCAGTCCACCTTTGATCTAGTCTCATTTGCAGCCAAGTGGTCATACTATGAATACTCAATTTTTCCAACCAGTAATCAAAAACAGCTCTGCAAAATTATATAACTTGAAGAAATAACAGGCTTGCTTCTAAACTTGGGCTTATTTTAAAATAAATAAATTTTCCAACATTTGCTACCACAACTATCAAATTGGTTTTTATATTTGGATTTTTTAAAAATGACTGGTTTTGTTTTAAAGGGCTGAAAATGAGAAATTTGCAATACCTGTTTTGGCCCCATCTCTTTATGGAATGCAACTACACCCCCCCCCCCCCCCAACAAAGAAACATGAAATCAACCAGTTTGGTGTAGAGGCAAACTTTATTCCCAAACAGGAATATGTGTTTATTTCAATAATTCTAACCACTAAACTAGTGTTGCTTTCCCAAATAAGCATTTGAAGATACTTGGGGCGATCCACAAAATAACGGTTAAGTAATGTGACTAGAATGGAAACTATTCTTTCCATTTATAAGGCTATTCACCTAACAGCTTAAGCTGCTGGGTACTCATTTATTCTAAATAAATGAGTCTTTCATCTTCATTCATTTCATAGAAGTGGAGGTTGTATCCAGTATTGTACCTCATCCACAATGTAATAAATTTCTACTGTCTATCTCATTTTTCATCTGAACTGGTGGACTGGGAATCCTGATGGGAGGGTCAGAAGGAAAGGAAGTTTTGTTATACACTGGATTAGATCCATAAACCCCATTTCCATGACTAAATGGAAGGAAGGTTGCATGGCCAATCTCTGGCGTAACACATGAGAGGGGATCTATAAAGCTCCAGAAATATGGAAGAGGCTTTGTGAGCATAGCAAGCTGCCCCTTCAAACCTGTGCTCATCATAAGGTGATATCAGGTCACAGTCAATAAGACAGGCCAGTTACCCTTTCAATTACATGAAGGGAATGGAAAGTCCCTGAATTGGAGAAAGTGCAAAACAATGCTTTCTTAGGCCTCTAAGAACACCCCCCCTTCAATTTTTGAGATAAACACTTATTCTTTGTGTTATTTGGAACAAAATAAGTAAAGGTAAAAGTTTCCCCTAATGTTAGGTCTGATTGGGGGTTGGTGTTCATCTCAATTTCTAAGCTGAAGAGCTGACGTTGCTCACAGACACCTCCAAGGTCATGTGGCTGGCATGACTGCATGGAGTGCTGTTACCTTCCTGCTGGAGTGGTACCTATTGATCTACTCACATTTGCATGCTTTCAAACTGCTAGGTTGGCAGAAGATGAGGATAACAGCAGGCGCTCACCCTGCTCCCCGGATTCGAACCACCAACCTTTCAGTCAGCAAGTTCCACAGTTCAGTGGTTTAAATTGCTGCGCCACCAGGGGCTCCAGAATACTCACACAGATTTGCTTGGGAGGAGACAGGATGGTTTTGGCACAGAAATAGCCCTTTTTCCAAACAAAAAAGCTGACTTCTAGTTTGAAAAACAGAAGGCTTTTCTGAGCTTACAATAGTCCAGGAGGAATAAAGAACCTATAAAATTGCCCTTTTGCTACCTAAGGGGCGTAGGAACATTCCAGGGAAAAGAGGTACCATTGCTATTTCCACCACTCCAAAGAAGAGGGTGTGTAGCTGCTCTCCCCATCTATTTGCTGTGGTCTCCCTCTGCTACTTATCTACCTGTTGAGAAAGCTACATAGCTATAGGAGCAGGCCCCAAACCAGCAGATGGAGAATCAGCATTGAAACCTCCTCTTCCAAGGCCATTTGATTCTTGGAAAACTTTTGATAGTATAGGACTTTTAATATAACATTATTTTGTTTTGTAAGCTACCTTGACCCTTGTCACAAGGGAATAGTGGGGTGTTGAAATAAAGTAAATAAATTAGTGGGCTTATTGGATAAATAAAAGTAAAGAACAAAGGTGGGGTGTTGATGAATGGGAATAGTCCTCCAATAACCAATGGAGTAATCCCATGATCCCAAGCAGTAGCTCACAGAGAATTTATGCCACCTTTCATCCAGCAATTGATTCAATAGGCCTGCCCTATCCATTGAATTTAAGGTATTTGCAATAAACACGCACACTCATACTCAAATAATATAATGAACTATCAGTAAGTGCTCATAAAAAGCCTCCTTGAATGTGTCTCTGAGGAAAATTTGAACTTATTCAGTCAATTTAATAAGCATTCCTCCCTTCTGAGGCAATGCAGAGGGTTTCAGCTTCACAATGCATAATGCATCAAAGAAAACGTTAACAGAAGCTTAACCAAGGATTCTCTTTAATGGTTTAACAAGCTTTATTTGGGAATTAGTCAAATTATGAGAGATTACTGCGGTAAACAAATAACTGCTAAAGAAATATTACTGAATTTATATAGGACAAAAATTCAAACATTATAAATCTACACATTTAAGAAACCTATTTTAATGAGAAAAAGTGGACAATGGAGGCAGACACAGTTATATAAGCAGGTCATATTCTTGACAGTAATTGGAAGCTATTCCAAACAAAACACTAGATGAAATCATGGAGTGAGAAAACCAAAGAGGGATCAAACTTTGTACAAAACATAAGTATTGATGAACTAACTGTAAAAAGCATGCTATGTGTAATACTCATCAGCTGCATACTATTTGTTAATTATTTGGTCAATGTTCTTCTCTCTGATCCAATTACTTTTTAGACACCTCCAACAATTTCAACTGACCCAAATAGTTTTCCGTTATCACGTTTTTTTTTTTTCTGAAGAGTACAAAGCACAAATCAGCCTCTTCTCCCCAGCCAATCAAAGGCTGTGCAATTTATAGGTAAATGTATCTATTTACTTTGATATAGGGAACTAACTGATCTTGTAGGGGGCATTTATAGAGATTGGATTAATGTTATGGATCCTCCAGGGTTTCAACAGGAGCCACATCCTGTCCTATTCTGAGGTTAAGAGATTAAAACTGGGATTTCTGCATGCAAAGCAAGTTCTCTGCCACCCAAACAAAATTCTTTCCTAAACTGGGATTGATTCCAAATGGAATAACGAACAGATCAGAATAAGTACACGATCAAATAGCTATAAATGTATGTATGTATGTATGTATGTATGTATGTATGTATGTATGTATAATAGAAAATTCCTACATAACAACTCCAAGAATAAAATAACTGTGATGTTAAATACAGCTAAAACCAAAAGAATCTCAGGTCTAACTTGGTATAACTTTTGTACTGCTTCTGTGATTTTTATGACATTGAAAACCTGCTCTGAAGATTTCTCACCCCTTTCAGCAGTTTCTTGGGATGATTGGGAAGAGGTGCAGAAGATAGCCTGGCTTTGCTGAGAGATCTTGTGAGTGCTTCCTTTCTATCTATCATGCTTTGTCAGTCCGTTAAAGAGTTCTAATGCCGAGCATTTTATGCATTCCTGTTCTCTGGATTACAGGAGTGGTTTGTTTTGGGGCTTATTTGTTTTTTGGTCTTTTCAAGAGATCTGACATAAACAATGTCCAGATGACTCACACTCAACACAATGAATTAAGATTCCATGCATTAGAATAATATTTACAATACATTTTTACAGTTTATCTTCCTTTCAGCCCTATTTTTGAGATAAAAATTATAAAGCTTAAAAGGTGTTTTAAAATATCTATGACAACATTAAAGGAATGATTAAATATGTCAAACAGTTGCAAGATCCAGAATGCCCAATTAATGGAATTGGATGCCAGCTTCCACATCTATATTGTTTTGTAACAAGTCTGTCCCCTATAATGGAAATGCATAGATTAATGGATAGACTCACCATTATTCTCCTTACTGCCACTGATGTATGTCAGAAGACACCCACATAAAATTATTGGAGAAGAAACCATGCAGACAGAGGGCAGACATGGAACATAAACAAACTGAACCACAGAATAGAAGACATAAGAAAATACAGCTAATTTTTTTATATCTTTGGTTAAACCTCTGAAGAAGAAGCTAGATGTTTAAGGGCCGAGCTTGCATTATACAGTACTGAAATTGCATTTCTGAACTAGGATAAGACACTACATTATCTAATTGGAAGATTATTTGTTTCAGCCTTCAAAATCTATTTAATGATGCACATCTCCATTGTGCTTCTCTTCTACGTCTTTGCACCAATGAGTAAGAATTCACATCAAGTAGTAAATTTGACATTTCATACTATAACTTACAGTTGTTGTTTACCAGGGTTTCTTCAAGCTGTATGTGGAATTCAGATTTCTGTGCCAATACTCCAAGGTCAACTATTTTTGACTGAAAAAAAAGTGAATCAAAAAAGTATATATAGACTGAATGTGTTTGAAATATGTTATTATACAAACTGTACGAGTAATACTAAAGAGTAACACATTTTTGTCCCTGTCATCGTCAGGACTTTTAGCCACTAAAATGAACATCCTTTCCATGGTTCTTTTTTTGTTGTAAGACCACTCATAGGAGAAAGGATACAGATTAGATCTTATAAAACAAAGAAAAAAAGTCAGAAAACCAGAATAAAACACAAAACAGGCTCACTTAAGCCAAAAGGACATAATGACAGAGATACTTGTAAAGGCCAGGCACTGTAACGTCTTAGTGGAATTCTACATGCTGAACATATTTTTAACATGCTTCCTTTTTTTACCTGCTGTCCATCATTTTCATGTTCAACAGACGCATATTTTGGTACAAGACCGGGAATCGTGGGGATGAAGAATGGAGCAGATTTTGGCACTTTGGGTGGTTCTTTGGGTTTATTCTTTTGCTGTTAATAAGAGATTGATACCATCAGAATTAAGACACTGTCACAGTCAAATCGCAATTGAACACAAGACTTATACTAACTAAGACCAGGGCTATTTAAATGTTTTCCACTCACAATCACCTTCTGCCAGAGAAATCTTTCCCCATGTATATCTATATTTATAAAAGGATAAAAAAAAAATTCGGCCTAGGACAAAACAACAAAACTACACATCCCAGAAACACTAAACTTGGCAACACAACCCCTCATCCATGCCTCTACGTTCATACAACAAAAAGAAAAGAAAAATAAAGTCCTAATTAGAGGGAAAGGAATAATTGTTTTTTATCCAATTGCTACCAGTTAGAACATTGCCCACTTGGTCTCCTAGCAACCTACTCAGCCCAGGGGACAGGCACAGTTAGGCCTCAGGCCTCTTCCCCACTGCCTATAAAATACAGATTATCTGATTTTCACTGGATTATATGGCAGTGTAGACTCAAGGCCCTTCCACACAGCTATATTACCCATTTATAATCTTATATTATCTGCTTTGAACTGGATTATCTTGAGTCCACACTGCCAAATAATTCACTTCTGTGTGCATTTTATACAGCTGTGTAGAAGGGGCCTTATATAATCCTGTTCTAAGCAGATAATATAAGATTATAAATGTACGGTAGAGTCTCACTTATCCAACATAAACAGGCTGGCAGAACGCTGGATAAGTGAATATGTTGGATAATAAGAAGGGATTCAGGAAAAGCCTATTAAACATCAAATTAGGTAATGATTATACAAATTAAGAACCAAACAACATGTTATACAACAAATTTGACAGAAAAAGTAGTTCAATGCTCAGTAATGCAATGTTGTAATTACTGTATTTACAAATTTAGCACCAAAATATCACAATGAATGTAAAACATTGACTACAAAAACATTGACTATTAAAAGGCAGACTGCACTGGATAATCCAGAACACTGTATAAGCGAATGTTGGATAAGTGAGATTCTACTGTAATATGAAATAATTACTATGGTAATCCAGTCCAACCCAATTCTGCCATGGAGGACACAATCCAAGCACGCCCAACAGATGGCCACCCAGCCTCTCAACAATAATACAGTAGAGTCTCACCTATCAAACACTCACTTATCCAACGTTCTGGATTATCCAACACATTTTTTGTAGTCAATGTTTTCAATATATCATGATATTTTGGTGCTAAATTCGTAAATACAGTAATTACTACATAGCATTAATGTGTAATGAACTACTTTTTCTGTCAAATTTGTTGTATAACATGATGTTTTGGTGCTTAATTTGTAAAATCATAACCTATTTTGATGTTTAATAGGCTTTTTCTTAATCTCTCCTTATCCAACATATTCACTTATCCAACATTCTGCCGGCCCGTTTATGTTGGATAGTTAGACTCTACTGTAATAATAATAATAATAATAAGAAGAAGAACACCATACAATCATAAGGTTAGGAGACACCCCTAAAGATCATCCAGTTCAACTTCCTTCTGCCATGCAGGACGACACAAACCAAGCACTCCTGACACATGGCCAATAATAATACACATCGAACATAGAATCAGACAGTTAGGAGAGACCCCTAAAGGCCACCCAGTACAACCTAACTCTGCCATTGGACAATACAATCCAAGCACTCCCAACAGATGGCCAGCCAGCCTCTCAATAATAAGAATAAGAATGTCATACAATCCTAAGGTTAGCAGATACCCCTAAGGATCATCCAGTTCAACTTCCTTATATCATGCAGGAGGACACAATCCAACCACTTCTGACAGATGGCCATCCAATATCTGCACAATAATAATAATACACATCGAATCATAGCATCAGACAGTTAGGAGACACCCCTAAAAGCCATCCAGTCCAACCCAATTCTGCCATGCAGGACACAAGCCAAGCACTCCCAACAGATGGCCACCCAGCCTCTCAATACTAATACTAATACTAATAATAACAACATAATCATACAATCCTAAGGTTTGGAGTGACCCCTAAGGATCATCCAGATCAACTTCCTTCTACCATGCAGGAGGACACAATCCAAGCACTCCTGACAGATGGCCATCCAGCCTCTACATAATAATGATGATGAAGATGATGATGATAATAATAATAATAATAATAGAAGCACAGAATCCAAGAGTTTGCAGAGACCCCTAAGGGCCATCCAGCCCAACCCTTTCTACTATGCAGCAGGACACAATCCAAGCATTCACAACACATGGACAACATATAAATACTATACAATACTACACAGGGACATAGATCCTCTCTACCATCACCACTTTCACAGTACACAAACAACCAAATGCATACTAAACATAAAGACAACCATATAAGAGACATTCAATACCACCACTACCTCAACAAGTTCTCACCAACACCACCAGACAACGCCACAGCAACACGTGGCTGGGCACAGCTAGTAGGTATATAAAATAGGTATTCAAATAAAGCATTTACTGATAAATCAGCATTTGCAAGGCTTGCTAAACAGGCTGATTTTCCTTTTTATGAAGTACAGTTGAAGCATTTTCTGCAAAGTTCACTGTAAAAACTGCATGATGTTGCTAAGATTTATGTAAATGGGTGGCATTCAGAAACCTTTCACTGTTGCAAATTATTTTGCTACCCCATAGTTGAACTAATAGTTGTTGTTGTTATTAATATTATGTTTATTTATAACCCAATTTTTCTCCCCACAAGGAGATTCAAAGATAAGGGGATCCCATTTAGAGTCGAGACCCATAGTTTAAGACTTTCCTTAAAAGGATTCAACAACAGCTAGATTAATTATAGTAAATGAATCAGAAACAGAAGACTGGGGATATTTTACTGCCCCAGCCCAAATGCACCTCCATGTGGAAAATGTCAACTGGCAATTACAGACTAAGAACAACTTATATTAATTTCTTGTATTAATAGGACATCTTTTCAACTCAATAAGACATTTTAAAATCCCAATAATTTCCATTTGTGTCAGGGGGGAAAATCGAAATAGATGAAAATCAATAGTATTATTGATATATTATTATCCTAGGTGCTTTTCAGGCACTGCAGAAATGATCCTTTAATGCTTCAACAAAGATTTTTTTAAAAAAATGTTAGTTACATTCATTATGTAATAGTTATATAATAAGAGTAATAGGGCCTGATTATAACAAAGAACACCCTTCCAATGTGCAGAAAGAGTACATTACCTTTATAATATCAAGGTTGAGCAGATTCTTCCATCGAGATTCTGGCAATGTAGAAAGAGTCACTAAGGCTTCCCCCAGCTGATCTGGAGAATCATATTCTACCATTTCATCACTTGTTTCTTCCTCTTCTGTGACATCCACATCTTTGAATTAAAGTATATTTTACACAGAATCAAGACTGAGAAAAATCTACTGCAACAACCCTAATATTTAGTCTCATATATGTATCTCATTGATTGTACAACTACTGGGAATCTACAAGTCATTTTAGGGTTCTTGATCACAGGAACTTCAAAAGGACTTTTCACCAAATACGTTTACAAGCAGAAATGTGAAGACCTGGGGGGAAAAAACATTTTTCCTATGTGTTGTTGATGTCTTTCTTCTTTAGAAGGATTAAATAATGAATGAAAGATTAAGACAAATTTGCTGTCAAATCTAAAAACTATGCAAGAGGATGACTTTTAGATCATTACAATTTCTGTTTCTGGTTTGCTTTCCCCCCAATTCTTTTTATAGGAATGAATTTATTATGTCTGTTTGACACCCTGGAGGCATGGAAACAAAATAATTTCTCCCATTTTACTTCTCTGTTTCTTTTGTGGTTGGTTTTTTTTTGAGTTTTAAAATTTATATTTCTCAAATGGGTAAAACCAAAGTAGTTCCTTATAGTTAAAGTGTTCCTTGCAGTTGTGGACTTGGTAGTTTTATTAGTTTTTTCCCTAGAAGTACAGTTAATCTGTCATTTTAATCTGAAGAATAGATTATAATTTTATGTCAGGCAAAATTATATATAATACATTTTATGTTCCTAAGTAACAAAGTGACTTTCAATCTGTAAGGGTGCTATAGTAACACATTTTCCCTTTATTCCATGTGCTTCCTATTTTTTTCTGGGTGAAAAAAACCCTGAAAATATATTTCTCCAAGGTTTCAACTTTTCTATATACTTTATTTCACTACGTAAAAGACGATATTCAGATTTTGTATTCAAGGTTTTTAATGCACTTTCTGTGTGTGCATGTACAGGAATGTTTGGGGTTAGAGCATGCTCAACTACATCCTGTTTCATATTTTAATATGTATTTATGTAGTGCCTTCACAGGGCTTATAGTAATAGTTATATCTTCAGCAGAGGAAAGACAGCAAACATACTGCTGCTCAAAATAGGATGCCTAGAAACAGTTTGTCTGAGAAGGCTAACCGCAATCCTTAGTGCAGATGGGATGGAAGTGTGTATTTGCCTTCCTCATAAATCACCTCTGTGCTGGGTAATATCTTCTTTGTTAAGGGTTGCATAATTGTATGGATAACATACTTGGCTATGTAACTTCACCCCACCACGGCCCCTGCTGGATCTTCCTTGCAAAGAATGGTAGAAATAAAGGTGCCTAACAATTCTTCTGGATGTTCTCACTGTTTTACCTATTTGCATTACATCTATTATGATCTGTATTTCCTCCAAGAACAAAGCACAATACAGTTTTATCCTTCAAAATGTAGGCTATGATAATAGTAAGAAAGTCACCCAGTTACTCAAGCAGGGATTCATGCCTGGAATTCTGGAGTCAGCCCAGAACCCAAGACAATACACCAAACTGGGAGGTTTCGGTGCTGGGAAACCTTAGACCATTCTCAATTCTTCAATACTACTGACTCTGGGAACTCCACTAGTCTGACTGAAATCAGTTATTTAATTTTATCCCTCTTTGAATTATTGACAGCCAATAGTGTTTTTCTGATTGGATCTGAAAGAAAAATTGAGGGACATATCCTAATATTTCTCAACAATACAGTAGTAATACCACACTTAGTTCAACCTACTTTAATCCCACCTTTCCACAAACAGGCTGAGTTCAGGTGAAACACTAAATCACAGATGACTAATTCTCCCGGGCCCCCTGGTGGCACAGCAGTTAAACCGTAGAGCTGCTGAACTTGCTGACTGAAAAGTTAGCGGTTTAAATCTAGGGAGCAGGTGACCTCCCACTGTTAGGGGGAAACTTCATCAAAACTTCATCTACACATATTATTACCTTGAGATGGGCAAGTTCCAGGGAGCATTACAACTGAAGGCACATAATCTGCTGGAAGTGGGCGCAAGGAAACAAGTGAATACAAGGAACGATTAGACCTGAAAAAATTAAGACAAAACCAATCATTGGGGGGATGAAGGGAGAGAGGCAAGCAATCTGTACTCTCTGTGGTTCAATCTGTATTAGCTGAAAGCTGTCCAAACAACTAAAGAAATTCTAGAGAGCTTATGAAAGCTTTAGCATTTCATCAGACTTTTGAGTTACTGTTCATTGTAGCAAAGTGTCATGATCTCCGATCTTTGACATCTCCGGACACAGAGCAAGCGCTGACAAAGAACAGATACCAGCCATAAAACCTCAATTACCCTCTGGTATGTGAGAGCCCCTATATAAATGGGCTACAGAGAAGATTCTAGTATTCTGTACAATAAAAACCTGTTGGAATCTACCCAGCGTGTGTCTCTGGGGAAGACTTACCCACAGAACAACTGGAAGAAGAGAACCTAACAATTTGTACTAACACAAAGGGAATTATCTTCTAGGGAATGCTTAGTCACATTATGGAAATGATCCCAGAAAACCTGGATGATCCAGTAACAAAATGATGTCAGAGAATTAGTTTCCAAAGGCAAGGACTTGAATCTTAACATAGACCAACCCAAGAACTGCCTGATATCTGGTAGTCCTGGTCTGAATTTTGAATGCATTATGAGTAAAGGCACCCCGGTAGCGAAGTGTGTTAAAGCACTGAGCTGCTGAACTTGCAGACCGAAAGGTCCCAGGTTCAAACCCGGGAGTGGCAGGAGCGGCCGCTGTTAGCTCCAGCTTCTGTCAACCTAGCAGTTTGAAAACATGCCAATGTGAGTAGATCAATAGGTACCGCTCTGGCGGGAAGGTAACGGTGCTCCATGCAGTCATGCAGGCCACATGACCTTGGAGGTGTCTATGGACAATGCCAGCTCTTCGGCTTAGAAATGGAGATGAGCACCAACCCCCAGAGTCAGACATGACTGGACTTAACGTCAGGGGAAACCTTTACCTTATCGGGTGGATTTATTTGCAACACATTATGTGGACTTACCATAGGTAAATTCCAAGATCATCCACATGGCATGAAGCCAGAAAATCTCCAGTAGGTGACATAGTGATGCTTACTGGTGCAGAATCTACAAGAAAACAGTCAACAAGGCTGCAAGAGAAAAATATTCCATCATGTTGATATTCATAATTAAAGTGTTTGTCTGTTATGCCCGATTACAAAATCAGCAATGTTAACTTCCCTTATAGCTGACCTTGCTTAAAAATAACCCAACAGCCTTTCAGTATCAGATGGATGGAGCCAGGGAAGGCTTCCTTTTGGCTCTACACTCTAGAGCAGGCCTGCACAACTTGGCTCTTTTAAAGGACCATGAAGGCAGGCATGCAAAGGGCCAACCAGAAGGGAAAGTCCAGCCCCTTCTGTAGGCTGCAGGGAAGTTCTTTGTATTTTGTGTAGGCCTGCTCTAGAGGCAACTGCCAGTTGATGATTAGTGTGCTTTCTGGCAGAGAGGGAGGTAAAAGGAAGCAATGGATGGGCCAAGGAAGTCTTCTTGCCATAATAATCTTCCTGTGAGGCAACAAATGTCTTCTCACAGTGTGTACTGCTAATGCCATCCAAACTAGGACCCCTACTCTTGGCAAGGTGAAGCCAAACAGAGCCTATTCCGTCACAGCAAGTGCCCCATTCACTCAGCGGGTGACTACTTTGGCTTTATCTTGGCAATTTTTTCCCTGGGCCTGGCCGAGGAAAGCAAGACAGAAAAGGTGCCCACACATCTTTTTTCCTCATACAACTGAAGGGAGGAGAAAAAGAAATTGAGTCCACACTCACACCCATCCCATGTTCTGCTCATTCTTCTCTCAGAACCCAGATATCCTCCATCATGCTGAGAGATCAGACTGTCCTTCAGCAGTACAGCTACACAGCTTCACAGATCTTCAGCCCTGTTAAGATTCACGATGCACCTGGTACTTCCCAGTTTCTCAGAGTTTTTTGCAAACCATATTTGTAATAAAAAAAGTTTGGCTCCCCAACTCATGAAGTTCTTTCTATTAGATTAGAAGACGGTTTTCAACTGTATACTTACTTACATAAGTGGAGCACTTGTAGTCTGAAAAATTGTAACTAGGGGAGGCAAACATCCTGAATACAAGATGGACAAATCAAATTTAGTTCTTCAAACTTTACTGCATTCTCTTTGTCAGGAGTGGCCATTTAGCAGCCCCCTGTATGTTGCTGAATTTAAACTGTCAAATTTGCTTGTTATTAGTGGTGCCATTTAGGGCTTATAGGATCTGCATTCCAACAATTTCTGGAGGCTCACAGTACACATGTATGTTAACACTGCAAGTTTGAACCATGAAAAACAGAAAAACTCCAATATGTGCATTTGTGAATTATGGGATAATGTATTAATTCAATTTTGTCATCTAGAAAACTTTAGCTGTCTTGTTAAATAGTTTAGCAGCCTATCTAATTACGTGTGTGTATGTATGTTCAAGTCACTTATTGATTTATATGTTTCATAGATTCTTCTAAGGCAAGGAATACTGATATAATATAAACTAATTTTCTGTATATTTGTCATCCCATCAAACAAATTGCTAGACAGATCTTCACCAAATCTGGATGGCATGTTTGAGATGGTCTGATCTAATGTGGGTTATGTAGGATATAGGACAAATATGATTTCTGTGTTAAAACAATGCTTCTAGGGCTATCTCATGTGGTACACCAGCAGTTATCCCCCCCCCAATTTACTAGAATTTAGCACTATATTTGTGCCTCAATGGCTACAAATGGTTTTTTCCTTGAAAACTTGCTAGGAGCTAGCAGATAATGGGCCAGCAGGGTGACCACTTCAAGAAGCATTGGTGAGTAAACATGGTTAAATAGGAAAATAATTACTAAATTTACTTACCATCCAGATGGTAGATCCCAAGTTCGAATGGTACAGTCCATAGATGCAGTTAGTAGCCAACGACCATCAGGACTGAAAGTCTAAAATAGAAGAGCAACCATCCTGTATTAGGCACTTGTAGTGCAAATTGGTAAGTGAATAGTTAAGTTTCTTGACAGTATTACCTTAACCATTGTAAATTGTTAGTGTAATAATGCCACAGGCTAGAACACTGAAAATATCAGGTATATTTAGGACACTGATTTACAAAGTTACTGCATTTATGGAAATTTTAACAAATGCAGACACCTATGTAAAAATGTCAGCACCTTTTACTGGTTTTTCATAGAATGGACTTAGTGAACCATGAAACATCTCCAAATCGTTTTAAAATGTCCTTAAAAATGTAAAGTTCTCAGAATTCACCTGTATTTGCCTAGAATTGCTGGGGAAATAAACAAGCAAATGAATATGGAATGAAAATGCTAGCCAATAATAATCAAATAGATTAGGAACAAAAAGTATTTATAGTTTAACAAATGTTTTTAGGCATATCTGCATACTAAAACGCTTAGGAGAATTTTTAGGTTCTGAGATATCATCCATATTGGTTAACTTTACAATTTATACTTCTGCTTTTCTTTTAAAATCTCAAGAGTGGTTTCAGCCATTCACACTATTAACATTACTTTGGCCAAAGACTCGGTGCTCCCAGAACAACAGGTTAATATGCTTATGAAAAAATATTTATTTTTACATAAGACCCAAAGCAGAAAAAATACACAATGGGGTGCCTATACTGTTTCACACAAATGAGAAGACGGTGTACAGACTTACGAAGTCATTTATCTGTCGTTGGTGCCCAGAAAACTTCCTCACAATTCTTCTTGTTTCTATATCCATAACAATAATTCCAAAGTCATCCATCGCAATTCCCAGAATGCCACTGGTAAAATTCAGCAGAACACAAACATACATTTAAATGGGGACTACAAAAATTATAACTGCTCATCATGGATGCTCTTAGGAATGCCTCCATTTTTCAAAAGCTTTCTTTAGGGAAAACCTTCTAACAGATGTTAACAGATAAGCATATAGATTAAGATAGGAGATTCACCAATAATTCTTTTTCAGATTTGAGTTCTAAATATTTACAAAAAATGACTGAGATTTGAAGGTTTCATATTACTCAGGTTTCACAGGGAAGCCTTGTGAAGAATAAATTCCTAGCTTAATTCATTTTTCTCATTTTCTATTTTTATTCGTATTTTATCGTGCTTGTTGTGAACTAAAAGCAAATACATTACCACTGCCGCACCAAGAGATATGAGGGGGGGAAAACACTCATCTGTAAAAAAAGTTATTAAATCAATTTTCATTAAACAGGTTTTATAAACTCACCTGTCTCTGTGAAGCAACATTTTACTGGGCGAAGAGAAGAGATTAGTAGAATGGACAAGTTCTTTGGTCTTGAATTTCCAGAATTTAACCAATCCTTCACTTCCTGCAGTGATTGTCAGCTGGTTTAATCCATCCACTGCTACTCCTCTGATGGAGCTTTCATGAGCTTTAATCACAAAAGAGGTTAATTGTATTTTCCCCTAACTCTGACCATAATTCTGTGAAACAGAAAGCTTAATATGAGCAATAATGTCAAAATCAAAGTGAAACTAGTCAAACTAAGCACAATAGCGTAACAGCAATTGTTACTTTCAACAGTTTCAATCCAACTGTGAGTCACTGAATTAATGGGAACTTGGTAAGTGAACAATTATACAGTCATCACTGATGCAATGTGTCTATCCTTGCTGGTACGAACAATTAGTTTTAGGCCTACATCACCTTGCCAGAGCAGGTGGCTATGCTGATCAAAATCCAGGTCTCCCTACTATAGGATTCTGAAGATAAAGAGTAAAAGTATTATCACTTGTGTGATAATATCTTGCAACCAAATACACTGAAGTTACTTTTAAAATTGAGATTCCTTTATTGTAGAAGGCAACTTATCAGCTTTCAAGTAGAAAGGAAGAATGTGCATGAGTGGTTAGAAAAACCATCTTACTCTAATATTAAACAGCAATATGTACATTTACCATGGCTGCTTCCTTAACAGAAGATTTCACAGAAAGGGCAAGGAATTTGTGGTCCTTCCAATTTTGATAACTGCCAGACCGTTCACCATTAGCCAGGCTGGAAGTGGCTGATGGGAACTGGAAGTCAACAAATCTGAAAAGTCTATAGGGTTTCTAACCCTACTTTTTACTTGCATGCAATATTGCTGGGGTCTAGCAAGAGCTAAGTAAGCTGTATAAATTCAAAGAAAGCATTATCCTTTATTCTTTTCAATTGCAAAAACACATAAAACTCCAAGGTTGACAGTTCAATCTGCTGGCAGTTTTCATACTTTAGAGATTGCATCCATAGCCTTCTCATGTAGCATGTGCAAAGGGACAAATAATGCTCCAGAATTCATGTCTTTCCCCTGCTATACAGAAGTCACTTTGCAATTAAGACAAATTCCCTTATGTTCATTTATTTCACATATAGATAGAGATGTGTTGGCATATATTAGTATAATATACACAGTATTTTCAACCAATTATTACAGAGACAGAAAGTGAAGGGAAATATTCTGAATAGGGGCACAGACAGCAAAACAAACATTACATGGAGTGTTAACTCTTTCTTATGCTATCCAAAGCTAACTAAATAAATAAAATTGGCTGGAGGTACACTTAAAAGTGTACTTGTTCCAAGTTACATACAAATTCGACTTAAGAACAAATCTACAGAACCTATCTTGTTCATAACTTGGGAACTGTCTGTTCATCAACCCTGGCCACCTGGTGTTAACAAAATAATATATTGTAAACAACTTCAGCTGCAGAACAAGATAGCATTTCAGCTATATCACCTAGATTTTTGCATGGAACAGAATATTGAAATAATTACTATAAATTATTTATAAGCTTAGGTTTTCACCTTTTTCTTTGCCATAGCATCCTCTATGAATGCCAGACTGCATATTGTATACATCCACTTGTCCTGTTGTAAGTCCAATTACAGCAAAGTTTCCACAGGATGTGATATCAACTGCCTTTCAAGATGAGAAAAAAATGTTATACATATAGAATAAAAATGTACATTTTAAGGGTTGCTGTGAGTTTTCCATGCTATATTTTAAGGATTTCTTGCTGCTTTTAAAAGAAATAAGGAGAAACCATGTCTAATGTGTAGTATAAAAATACCATAATAAAATAAAAGTTTGTTCCTTTCTATAACTATACATTAATAATTTGATTACTAATGCCAATATGTGGTTGTCTATATATGTTGTTTGTCTAATGGCATTGAATGTTTACCATGTACATGTACATTGCGATCTGCCCTGAGTCACTTTTGGGGTGAGAAGGGCGGAATATAAATACTGCAATTAAATAAATAAATAAATAAATAAACTGACAGCATAGTTAGCTCTTATCTAATACAAATTCATTTTATTTTCAAATCATTTAGATGTTAGGTGTTCAGATACATTTTTGAGCAGTGCATACTATCTTAGCTAGACAGTCAATAGTAAGATCAGGTCTATAATTTTGCATTTAAATGTAGATTCTTCTGCTATGCACATTTCATATCAGTAGATTGATATTGTTCTTTTGCATTTCTGTTACAAAGGCTCCTCCTACATCAAGTATCATTTTAAAAAATCCTTACTGTGGCATAAACACCAAGAGGTTTATTTTTGCTGAAGTCTTTTGGCTTTAATTTGTGGATTCCCATTGAAGTTTTGTGGTAATTCCAGGAAGTACATGTTACGTAACCTTGATGGCAAGCAACAATTCCATCCCAATCACTCTGACGGGCTACCTCTGCAACACAACCAAGTCACAAATTACAAAATTCCTACCCGAGAAGCAATAATCAATTATTAAAAACAGGTTTCACAATTACTTTGCAATATGTTGCCTTACATACAAATTTTAAAAAAGTTGGCATTATTCTGAGATCCTTGAAACAATGTGCTTCTCTTTACTTTGTATAGTAGAATTAAGGCTAATGATTAAAACACTTTTATAGATTAAAATGAACATATTACATTGGCATCTTAAAGTTCAAGTGCCTCTTAAGCAGTATCCAAAAGGCATGAGAGGCTGCACATGACGTCAAAAAAAGAACGCATCCCTCCCTGTTCCCAGAAAGAATGTGGAAATGCTTTACAAATGGGTAACAAGCGTGGTGTGGTAATGACAGAGTTGGACTAGTAAACTGGAAGGATTGAGTTGAAATCCCAGCTTAGCCATTGAAACTCACTGGATGACCTTGGGGAAATCACATTCTCAGTCTCAGTGGAAGGCAAAAACAAATCCACTCTGACGAAATTACATCACAAGAACACTGCAAGAGAATCTCCTTAGGGTCAGAAAGGACTTGTAGGCACCCAATTATAATAATATTGTGACCTCTCCAGATAAGAAACTAAGGGTGCATCCATTTTACACTGTTATTGCAGCTTGATATAAATTTTAAGTAGTTCAGGTACATCTTAATGAAACCTGGGAATAGTAGTTTGGTGAGGTACTTAAAGAGGTAGAGAGCACCAGTACGGTAAAGCAGTTTTTTTCCACTGTGCCTGGATTCTGGGGTGGTCCCTTTGAAACAAGACACATTGAAAAGTTGTTTTGTAAAACTGCCCTCCCTAGTATGGTTTGCCCCTTCTATACCATAGCCATCACACCAAGTCTACTGCAGCAGTGAAGATCTCAGTTATAAAGATTTAACAAACCGCTCTTGTATTTCTGCACTTCTTTTCTAGAGTTGTGCATGGTCTGCATAAATTTTGAGATAGATTGAATGGCTCTTACGTTTCATATTTTCTACAAAATAAATCCAAAATTCTAAATGTCAAAATTTATTGAGATATTGCCATTGCTCCAAAAGCTCTCAAAAGTCTTAGAATCTGCCACGTGCCTTCTGTGGTTAATCTAATTCTGAAAGTCATTATTTTACCGCATTTTGGTTAGTTCTGATGAAATTATTGCCCTAATGTATAGATTGTGAAAAAAAGAAGAAAAGACAGTGATAAATATTACCAACTGTGGAGAAAAAATCAGTGTGGAAGAGCAAAATATTCTTCCATTGTCATGGACTGATCATCATCTGGTCAGTTTTAGACTAACCACAGCTCAAACCCTCTGCAGGGGTAGTAGACCGATTAAGATGGTCCGCCCCAGGAGACTTATGGATCCAAATGGCTTCCTGATGTCTCTTGGGGATTTTCCCGTCATGGCAGCTGGTGATCCTGTCGAAGTCTTGGTTGATCTCTATAACACCGAGATGGCCAGAGCAGTAGACACAACCGCCCCTGAATGTCCCCTATCGTCTTGCAGAGTCAGGTCAGCTCCTTGGTTCTCTGAGGAGCTGGCTGTGATGAAGCAGATGAGACGGAGACTGGAGTGCATCTGGCATAGATCTCAGGACGTATCCGACCGAGCACGGGTTAGAGCCTCTTTTAGGGCCTACTCTGTGGTATTGCAGGCAGCCAGGAAAGTTTTCTCGACTGCCTGCATTGCGTCTGCAACAAACAGATCAGCTGAGTTGTTTCGGGTGGTGGGAGAGCTCCTCCACCCTTGTGACGGGGGGGGCTGCCCCTTGCCACCTGACAACTCGATGTGGCGAGTTCACCCATCACTTTGCGGACAAAGTCGCTCGGATACGCTCTGACTTAAGACACCAGCCTTAACACAGTATCTGTGGAGATGACCAAGGCACCTGCTTGTCCAGTGTTAATTGATTCTTTTCAGATTGTTCACCCTGATGACGTCGAGGGGATCCTTGGAGCTGTGAGAGTGACCATATGTGCTTCAGACCCTTGCCTATCTTGGCTAATAAAACTTGCCAGCGGGGGGTTGGCAAATTGGTTCATGAGGATAATAAATGCCTCACTGGATCAGGGACTTTTTCCATCTACCTTAAAGCAGGCAATGGTTAAACCGATCCTGAAAAAGGCATCCCTTGACCCGTCAGTTCTTAACAACTACCGACCAATTTTGAACCTTCCCTTTTTTGGGCAAGGTTCTGGAGCGGGTGATCACTTCGCAGCTCCAGGGGGTTCCTGATAGAGACCGATTATCTGGATCCATCACAGTCTGGTTTCAGACCCGGTCATGGTACGGAGACGGCTTTGGTCACCTTGGTGGATGACCTCCGCAGAGAACTTGACAGGGGGACTGTGGCCCTGTTTATTCTCTTGGACATCTCAGCGGCTTTCGATACCATCAACCATGGTATCCTTCTGGGACGGCTCTCTGGAATGGGTATTGGGGGCATTGCTCTGCAATGGCTCCGCTCCTTCCTGGAGGGCTGTTCCCAGTTGGTGAAACTGGGAGAATCCTGCTCGGACCCCTGGCCTTTGTTCTGTGGGGTCCCGCAGGGGTCTATTTTGTCTCCCATGCTTTTTAACATCTACATGAAACCGCTGGGAGAGGTCATCCGGAGTTTTGAAGCTGGGTGCCATCTCTACTCTACTACTCCTTTCCACCAAACTCCAAGGAAGCCCCTCAGAACCTTGACCGGTACCTGGCCGCTGTGATGGACTGGATGAGGGTGAACAAGCTGAAACTTAATCCTGAAAAGACAGAGGTCCTCCAGGTCAGTCGTATAGCTGATCGGGGCATAGGGTGGCAACCTGCGCTCAACGGGGTCGCACTCCCCCTTAAGACACAGGTCCGCAGCTTGGGGGTCCTCCTGGATTCAGCGCTGATGCTTGATGCTCAGGTGTCAGCGGTGCCCAGGAGGGCCTTCGCACAGTTAAAGCTTGTGCGCCAGTTGCAACCGTACCTTGTGAAGTCTGACTTGGCCCTGGTGGTCCATGCCTTGGTCACCTCCAGGTTGGATTACTGCAATGAACCCTATGTGGGGCTGCCTTTGAAGACAGTTCGGAAACTTCAGTTGGTTCAGAGATCAGTGGCTAGATTAATAACAGGATGGTCAACTCCTCTGTTTAAACAGCTCCACTGGCTACCGATAAGTTTCCGGGCCCAATTCAAGGTGCAGGTTATTACCTATAAAGCCATAAACGGTTCAGGACCTGCCTATCTCCTCCTCTCCTACGAACTGACGCGAGCCCTAAGATCATCCGGGGAGGCGCTCCTCTCGCTCCCGCCTTTGTCTCACATGCGACTGGTGGGGATGAGGGAGAGGGCCTTCTCGGCAGTGGCCCCCCGGCTCTGGAACTCTCTCCCCAGGGAGATCAGTAGCTCCTTCCCAGCCCATTTTCCGCTGGAAATTGAAAACATGGTTGTTCCGGAGCGCGTTTGAATGAATAGGCCCAGTAGAGTTGTCATTAGAATACTGCTTCTTTATATTTATAAAACCTTACGGCACTTTATCACTGTTACTCATTTCCATGATATAGCACTTTATGAAACCTGTCCCCGCTGGTTTGTGTTTAATTACTCTGATTTTATCTGCTTGGATTTTAACGTATTGTCCATTATATTATTTTGTGTATCGTTGAAATGTTTTAAGTTTTGTCAAATATGTTGTGTCATTGTTCGGGCTTGTCCCTGTTGTGAGCCGCCCCGAGTCTCTTCGGGGAGATGGGGCGGGATATAAAAATAAAGTTTATTATTATTTATTATTGTAAGTTTTATCATTACAGGAAATACTAAAGCATAACATATTTTTCTTACGTATATATTATGATAAAGTACACAAGAATTCTGAATATTCTGAACCTGCAGCAACGATTTTGGTTTATCTGTCATAACAATGTATTTGAGAAAAAACATGTATATTTTATTGGCAAGACATTATGTTATATACACATCTGCGTTTTTGCAACAACTTCTGAAAAAGATGTAACACACAGCTATTATTTCCAATTAAGTAATAACAGTGTTTAGTTTTATCCTGCCTTAATACATTCACACAAATAAAGCAAAGAATTACATACCTGATGCAAATGTTGTAATAGGTGGGAGTACCATTGTGTCATACAGAAGGCCTTTCTTTTTTGATTTCTTTTTATTTATTGAACCTTTAAAATGCAAGAAATGTTATCAAGCTATATGGTCATAAATAACAGTTTGACTTTTTTATATAATAAGAAAGGTATTATTTTTTGACCAATTTGTGCCACCCCCAATTCTAATTAGGGTCTTTCAAAACAAATTCCACTGAAATTATATGCATGATAAATTTCAAACAAACAAGCAAAAACCCAGAAATTGCAAAATGTTCATTTATTTCAATCACAGCCCATTTCCTCTATGTGACTGACATTGATTCAGGATACATAGCAAAATTAATTATTTGTGCCAAACTATTAAATGAAAGAAGTACATGGCATGTTTCTCTCCAAAGTCTATAATTATAACACTTCAAAGAAAATGTACATCACTTTTTCAACACAAACAAAGAAAAAGGATGTTCAGAAGACAGGTAAACTATGGCAGGATGATGAGTCACTAACTGTTTTCATTATTCAGTGTTATTCAAACCCAGTATCACAACTTGGTTATACGCAGTATAATCACTTACTACTACAAAGATAACCACCTAAAGTCTAACCCTATGTAACCTTGAAGCCAACAGGAAATTGAAAGTTACCTGGGAAGGCGAATAGCTCGAACACTGTTTCCTTTAGATCGAACACTAACATTTAGGAAACACTGTATGAATACCAAGCATAAAGTAGCTGCATGCAATAACATCCTGCGGAAACTTACTGACAGAACATGGAGTGCAGACCCTAAATTAATAAGAACATCAGCCCTAGCCTTGTCTTATTCAACGGCAGAATATGCCTGCCCTATTTGGCACAAGTCTGTCCACACAAAACCGGTGAAAATAGCACTGAGTGAAACATGCAGAATAATCACAGACTATTTTAAACCTACATCTGGTGATAAACTCTACAAGCACTGGCACTGCCCCCCCCCCCCCCCCGATGTGCAATGGGAAGTTGCTGCTGTGAGAGAAATAAGGTTGAACACTGTGAAAGCCATCCTCTGCATGGCTATCAGCCTCCTCTCAGTAGACTCAAATCAAGGAAAAGCTTCATGAGAACCACCACTCCTCTTAATGTTCCTCCAGCAACAGCAAGAGTAACCATCTGGGCAGCTAAACCAGGAAATCCCAAATGGATGGTCCTCCACAAGGGTCTGCCTCCAGGGGCAAACAAAGAATGGGCAACTTGGAGGTCACTGAACAGACTCAGAAGTGGAGTGCGCAGATCAAAAGACAACCTGTCAAAATGGCACTACCTAGAAGAATCCTCCACCTTGTGAGACTGTGGAGCAGAACAAACGACTCAGCATCTGTATGCTTGCCCACAATTCCCTGCCTCATGTACAGAGGAAGAATTGTTGAAAGCTACAGACGATGCGGCCACTGTTGCCCGTTTTTGGTCAAAAATTATTTAGCTACTTGTGTTCCCTCTATTTTTATCAGTTTTATACTTATTTATGCAATACGTCTGATACAAAATAAATAAACTTACCACGTCCTAAATTTTTATTGAATCTTTCATGCACAGTGGAAAATGACTGCAAAGTGCTATCTTGGCCTGTAATAGGATGTATATAAGAAAAATACACTTAGTGGTCCTTAAATGTAAGTCATTGTGAAATTGTTAAATATAAAATTTTGTTTGGGATAAAATCAACTAATTTATGGTCATCAATCCATCTTCACTTCCCCAGTGAAGTGCAGTAGTATGACAACATTTCTGGCAGAGAAAAAACAACAACAATCTCCAGTTTAAACTGTCCAGTGTTCTCCGCTGCCATTTCATTGAAATGAAGTAAGATAATAGAAAATCAAAGGTGAAAATGTCAAACTCGGTTCATGACTTGGTCTGTACTTTTGGAGCAAAAGTAAGGTGAAATCAGTGGAAAGCCGCCAAATGGTGACTAATGCTTAATCAGCTGAAACTGAACTTCAAAATCAGATTAAATGTAGTAAGTTATCATGCAAAATGACATTACTTCCACCAAAACAAAATTAGTCATTTCAACAGAATGAGAAGCTGAAAGAATTCTCACCAGCACTAAGAATTTGATGTCCATTTTGCCCATGATACCTAATTTTTGTTGGAGGAGCACTGTGCCCCATTCGGCATCTCAGCAATCTCCCATTTCCACCAGGGCCATCAAAGATCCACACCTATTTGACAAATGAACAACCTTGAGAAAACTACAGAGGAAAGGAAAACAGTAGTTGAGGACTGGTTTCAGCACCAAAGGTCACAATGACGTAGACATACAGTAGCAATAAACTATAACTGTAGCACTTCATGTGGCAACAAACATCTGTTGCATTTAAGAACATGCAAAATCATTGACATTAGAGCTGTGAATGGGACCCCTAATATGGTTTGAGGACCAATCTGGTGCATGGATCTGGGTCTGGCTAAACTCAATCTAGACTTATCTGGCCCCGAATCTGAATGATGATTTCAGAACATGGATCAAGTCTTGTATCCCATTGACTTGCATGGGAAAGGCCAAAACACAATTTTTCCACAGAAACATAGAAAAATAGTAGATCCCAAAGAAGAGATTAACTCTTTCAGATAAATTGGGTTTTAATTCTTGGGACCTATAAAATCCACAACACCCCCTTTAACAGTGCAAATGAACTCCTGGCTATGCAAAAAAACTGGGCATTCTTGCTTCATATAGTATGACAGAGGTGTCAATGAGTAAAACTCAGCTCCTCCCTTAATCTCACCACACCTTGATGTTTTCTTTAAATGGTAATGTTAAGATGCACTGTCTGTCTTTTCTTCATTCGTTTTTTAATATCTGAATCTTTAGATCAGTCCAAAGTGTTTCAGGCTTTGCTGTTCCATTCAGAATCATATTGGTCACATCTTTTAAAATCCATGTTAGTGCACATGACCCCAAACAGCCGTGGGATTTGGAATTTGGCAAAATCAGTAGCACAGCCTTAGTCTGGATTACATTTCCAAATACTGCAAGTTTGCTGAAATGTGACACTGAATGTTTGTATGTAAAGCTGCATATCTTTATAACAATGTATTTGAACCAAATCCTGATGTCTGTGTACTCCAGTAGAAATGATTTAATTGCACCTGATTTCCCACTCCAAGCCCTGACCAGTTTACAACGGATCACTTCAGGTTCCCATTCAAAGAACTGATTGGCTTAGTATTCGGGGGGGGGGGGGGGGAACACACTTCTCAACATTTGAGAGTTTATTATGCAAGAACTTCTACAAGACACACCCTGGACATCCATCATGGAAATGCCAAGAAATGTGTTGCCACTTTAGGGAAAATTTTCAGCAAATACTAGATTTTTGTTCCAAAGAAAAAGAAGTCATGGATGTTAACAGCATTCCAAGATGAATCATTTATTAGTCATTTTAAGCATAAATTAAAACAAAAATATTCTTGACTTACCCTGATAGCATTATCTGAACTATTAGTAATGAGAAGTGGTTCTCCTTGGACAAAAGACATGCCTGCAATGGCTGTGGAATGTGCATTTCTCATCTGACCCAGGAGTTTCTTCTCTTCTAGATCCCATAACCCAATATGTCCAACTGGACTTCCAGCAGCCATAACTGGATGTCCATCTGATCACATAAAAGGAAGAAAAATAATACAGATTTTCTAACTTAGACTAAAATATGTCAGGACAAACAGTGCTTGAGGTGGTCAGAAAGCACAAACTTCCACTATTGGAAAGAAAAGCCAAAAACACTAAAGAAGATGTAAGCATAAATGTGCATAATTACATATGTGCACAAACACAGAAGCAGAATTAAGAAAGTTCCAGTTCTGATTGAGGGACTTCATTCAAAATTACAGTATTCTCATTAAGTTCTAAATCACAAAAATATATAAAGGTCCACCTAAAAAAATTCAGTGCATTACTTGAAGTTTGTCCTAATTCTGTCAAAGTATCAATCAAGTTAGACAAAACTGCATACTAGTCCTGGATTAATGATGATTTATATCAGTTGGCAGAGAATATTATATTAAAACTGTGTTTCAAGGTTTATGTTTTACATTTGATCTAGGATTGTTTTGACAGGTTATCTTGTGTAAACACTTTCTTGTCAATGTTACTACATTTCAGAATACACTCAAGGTTACCTGTACGGAATGATATTGCAGTTATGGGACCCCAATCTTGTTGAAATTTCATCAGCATTTCATCAAACTTAATATTATGCACTATGATGTGACCAGACACAAGGCCCACAGCAACAACATCCACAGCTGGTGCCTGAAGAAAAATTCATATCATTAAAGAGAAGCAAGTTTGATATCTTAAAATACAGAATCAATATAATCTATGAAGAACATGGAGATGCTCGCACTATATTTCTGTCCTGTAAATAGCTAATGTTCTGTACAAATCTCTTTGTTAAGGTTGGACTCATTACCACAATTCGTTATATTTTGGATTTCTCTTTTTGTTACCCATCCTCTACTTTCTATATCACCTAGCTCAATGAAGGGGTCTGAAAAAGTCAAAAGTTTGGGGTGAACATACTTAAGATCTTGCCCAACTATGTTACTTTTTCTAGACACTAAGCATGTTTAGTTTTGGTTTATTTTTTTATTTTTTATTTTTATTTATGTGAATTTTCAAAGAGAATACAATAAAAGTGGGGGAACATTGTGGTTTATAGGAAAGTAGGAAGTAGTGAGAAAAGTAATAAAGAGAAGAGAAAATAAGAGAAGAAGAAAATATATATAAAAAATGAATGAAAGATAAAATAAAAAATAAAAAAATAAAAAAAATAGGTGAGTTGGAGAGTTCTTTGACTTCCATCTTTATCTATATTGGATAATACTTTTAGGGGTTCCTCCCCTGTTTTTTCTGTTATTCATTTTTATCTAAGTTTCCCTATAGTCCACATTTTTTTTTCTTGTTGTTGTATTACAACCTTTCTATGGTTATGTTGACTTAATATACTTCTCCTTTACTAAGAATCTTAGTACAGGTTGCCAATCCGTTATTTTCTTTGGTAATCCTTGTTGTTTCGTTAACATATACGTGAGTCTATCCATATTCTTTATTTCCATAAGCTGAACAATCCAGTCATTTACGTCTGGTACCTTTTCTTGTCTCCAATTCCTTGCGTAGATGATTCTCGCTGCCGTCATCATATAATTTAATAGGAGGTCATCATTTTCTTTTATATTGTCTTCTGATATCCCCAATAGTAAGTGCTCTGGTCTCATTTGATATGTGATATTCAACATTTTTTGCGAGGTTCCATGTATCTCTTTCCAAAAAATTTTAACTTTCTCACAAGTCCACCACATATGGAAGAATGATCCTTGTTCTTTTTTGCATTTTCAGCATACCGTCTGTAGGGATTTGTTTATAAGTCCTAATTTTTTGGGGGTTATGTACCATCTATGGAACATTTTTATCCAGTTTTCCTTTAAGTCGTATGAGTACATTTGTTTCAATTTATTGTTCCATATGTTTTCCCATTGATCCATTCTGATTGTTTTTTTGATGTTGATTGCCCATTTTGTCATGCATTCTTTCACAAATTCCTTCTCAGTTTGCCATTCAAGGATTTTTTTGTATATCTTTGTTATCAGTTTTTTATCAGAATTCATAATTCTGTCCCAGAATGTTTCTTTGAACATAAATCCTTCCTTACTATCTTTTTTGTAATATTCTCTTAATTGTCTGTATTGGTACCAGGATACATTTGTAAAATTTTCCTTAATTTCTTCCTCTGATTTCATTTCCGTCACCCCACTCGTTTGTTTTAATATATCTTTATATGTGGGCCACTTCTTCCAACCTAGAAGTCTCCTTTGTCCTGCTTCCAGCGGAGAGATCCAGAGAGGAGTTTTTGGGTATATTCTTGCTTTGTATTTATTCCAAATTTTCATAATTGCAGATCTTATAAAATGGTTTCCAAAGATTTTTTCACGTTTTATTTGATCATACCATAGGTATGCATGCCATCCGATCCGTAAGTCATGGCCCTCTAATGTAAGCATCGTTTCTCTCCTTAGTGTCGTCCAGTCTTTAATCTATATTAGTGTGCTTGCTTCATAGTATGATTTTAAATCCGGCATTCCTAGGCCACCTCTCTTTGTTTCATCTATCAAGTTGGTGTATTTAATTCTTGCTTTTTTTCCTTGCCATACAAATTTAGTTAGATCTTTTTCCCATTTTTTAAAGATGGACATATTTCTAAGGATTGGAAGGTTTTGGAATAAATATAGCATTTTTGATAAAATGTTCATCTTAATTGCCGAAATTCTTCCTAATAACGAGAGCTTTAAATTTCTCCATTTTTCGAGTTTTCTTTTGATCTCTGTCCATTTTGCTTCGTAATTATTCTTCAGGAGTTGAGAATTTTTTGCAGTAATTGATATGCCTAAGTAGTTAATTTTGTTTGTAACTTGAAGTCCAGAAATTTCCCTTAGTTTCCTTTGATCAGCCTTATTAATATTTTTAGTCAGTAACATCGATTTATTTTTGTTAAGTTTGAAACCAGCTACATTACCGAATTTCTCCATCGTGTTTAGCCATTTCTTGATGTTTTCTACTGGGTCTTCTATGATGCAGATAAGGTCATCAGCAAATGCCCTGATTTTGTAGTGAATGCTTCTAATTCTAGTTCCTTTCAAATTAGAATCTTCCCTTATAGTATTTAATAAAATCTCCATGGCAAAAATGAAAATGAGGGGGGAGAGGGGGCATCCTTGACGGGTGCCTTTTCTGATCTTAATTTCTTTAGTTTTCAAGCCATTTATCCAAATAGTTGCCGATTGGTCTTCGTAAATAGCCTGTATGGCATTTATAAATTGGTGACCTAAATCTATTTCTCTCATTAATAGTTTGAAAAAATCCCAATTAATGTTATCGAAGGCCTTCTCCGCGTCCACCGCGAGTAAGGCCAATTCATTCTGGTTATTTGTCTCATAGTATTCAATGATATCAATGATTGTCCTAACATTGTCCTTTAACTGTCTATTGGGGAGGAAACCAGTTTGTTCTTCTTTAATCCAATTATCTAGAAATCCTTTCATTCTTTCAGCTAATATATTAGTGAATATTTTATAATCGATATTTAGAAGGGAGATAGGTCTGTAATTTTTCACACTCGTCGGATCTGTCTTTTCTTTATGTAGTATTGTTATATTTGCTTCTTTCCAAGAGTTGGGTAATTTTTCTTCATTGAGGATGGTATTCATCAAATTATTAAGGTGTGGAATTAGCTCTTCTTCAAATGTTTTATAGTATGCTACAGAGAAACCGTCCGGTCCCGGTGCTTTGTTTGGATCCATCTTTCTTATTGCCTTCTTTATTTCTCCCTCATTAATGGGTTTATTCAAAAGTTCTCTTTGTTTATCGGATATCTTCTGAAGTTTTTTACTCCCCAGATATTGCATTATATCTCCTCTTTTGATTTGATCATCTTTATATAAAGTTTTGTAGTAATTTTCAAATTGTTTTAGAATTTCCTTGTGTGTTTGGTAGCTTTTTCCATTTGAATCTATCCTAGTTATAAACTGTTTTTGTTTTCTCTTTCCTATTTTTCTAGCCAGCCATTTGCTTGGCTTATTTGCATTCTGAAAATGGTCTTGTTTTGCGAATTTCAATTTTTTTGCCAGTTGTTCCAATTCAATGTTATTTTTATGTAATCTCAGGAGATCTAGTTCTTTTTTCAAATTTTGATTTTTAGGAGTTTTTTTGAGCATAGTTTCTATTTTTATAATGCTTTCTTGTATTTCTTTCATTTTCTGGTTCCTTACTTTGTTTCTCCATACATTTTGTTTTATAAAATGACCTCGCATAACGGCTTTGCTCGCGTCCCAAACCATTTGTATTGACACTTCTGGGGTTGTGTTTATTTGAAAGTATTCTTTCAGAATAGTTTTACTTTTATCTATATCCTCATCCGATTTTAATAAAAAATCCTTTAATCTCAATTTTCCTGGTCTTTTTATTTCATGAAATGTGAATTGAATTGGGGAGTGGTCTGAGTGAAGTCTGGGTAATATTTCTATTTTTGATATTTTCGTTATTATGCTGTTTGAAACCCATACCATATCTATTCGAGACCATACCTGATGCCTCTCCGAGAAGAAGGTATAGTCTCTTTCATATGGGTGTAGGGACCTCCATGCATCTTGCAAATTTAATTCTTGCTGTAGATTTACAAAAGTTTTTGGAAGGTTTCCCCCTCTCTTCTTGTTATTTCTATTTTTATTTGTCTCTTTTGTTTTGTCAATTTCCGAATTTGTAACTCCATTGAAATCTCCTAGTATAATCAAGTTTTTAAATACCTGATCCAATATATAATCTTGTAGTTTTTTAATAAACTTTGTTTTTGGGCCATTTGGCGTGTAGATGTTACAAATTAATGTTTTTTTATTATCTATACACACAAATATTCCCAGGATTCTTCCCTCGTTGTCTTTGAATGCCAATTCTGCTGGTATCCCTTCTTTAACATATGTCACCACTCCCCTTTTTTTTTCGTTACATGAGGAATAAAATTCCTTACCTATACCCTTTTGAATTAGATATGAAATATGTTTCTGTGCTATATGGGTTTCTTGTAAAGCCACAATATCATACAATCCTTTTCTGATATAATTAAAGACTTTATTTCTCTTAATTGGTGAATTTAGTCCATTGATATTGTTAGAGTAGCATCTTATCGGTCTCTCCATCTTTCAGTTTTATCATCATTTCCTGATCCTCTACCTCTTCCTCTTCCTCTTCTACTTCCTCCAGTTCTGGAGAAATCTTCCCCTCTAGGGGGTTGTCCATGTCTGGGGATTCTTCTCTGGCTCTCATTTTATCCATTTTTTCTTTTCTTTCCTTTCCTTTCTCCCTTTGTGGTATTTTTTCAGAATCCATTTTTAATTTCCGATAAAAATCCTTAGCCTTTTCTTCATTAGTAAGCCAGAATCTCTCCTCTTTATAAGTCAACATGATACCTTCTGGTTGTTCCCACCGGAATTTAATTTGTCTCTTTTTTAATTCTTCTGTTAGGAACATATATTTCCTTCTCTTAATTAAGGTTGATGGTAAAAATTCTTTTAATATGGCTATTTTTTCCCCTTCTAGTAAATTGGTTTTTTATTGTTTTCTCTTAGAATGTTGTCTCTAGTATTTTTCCTTGTAAAATGAACAATCACATCTCTTGATACCTTGTTTCTTCTAGCATAGTTTGTAGATATCCTGTATACCCTATCTATCTCCTGATCTGTATCTTCATAATTATTTTGTGTTAACTCAGATGTTAATTGAACTATTATCTCCCTTATTTTCTCTTTACTTTCTTCTTCTATGTTTCTAAATCTTAGTTGGTATTCTAGGCTCTTTTGTTCCATCAATTCTTGTTTCAGCTCCAATTTCTGGTTTTTAAGTTCCAGATTCTCTATTTTAGTTTGGGTTTTCATTTGAGTCTTCTCATGTTTTTATTTCTCTTGTTTAATTTCCTGTATCTCCTGTTTCAAATTATTCATATCTTTTTTCATATCACCCAATTCTTCAGTGATCTCATTCTTCATGCACAGCATTTGCTCCTGGAACATTTTCTGGTACACGTCCTGTTTCTCCGCCATTTTCTGAACCTCTCTCATCACTTCCTTCATCTCCCTCATAACGTCTCTTAGGCTAATATCCTCTGAAAGCGAGCTCCTTCTTTGTATTCCTTTATCTTTATCCATCCTAAATTTAAATGTTGACATTTTCTCTAAATAATTTTTTTTAATTTTCTTATATTTCTTGTGTTTCCCTTTTAGTTAATATGCTCTTATGGTCCAAAGCCCCTTCTCTGTCCAAACTCTATATCCAGTCTCTCAATGTCTCCTCTACCTACCTTCCCGTCAATCCAATCCTTGTAGGTCAGCTGCTCTATTAATCAGAGTCTTTTCAGTCTTTTCAGCCTTTTCAGCCTTTCAGTCTTTTCAGACCTTCCTCCGTTCCCTCTATTCCTTTCGTCGATCCGCTATCCGCAATCCACACCCTCCAACCGATCCTCTGCTTCTCCGTTGCCTTTGTCGTCTTTGCTTCACTTTATCAGCCTATTACAGAGTCTCTCATTCTAGTCTGATTCAGCCTGCTATCTGGATTCTTTCTTTCCGACTTCTTTTTTTCTTATCTCCAAACGCAAATACTTTGCTCAGTCTGTAGTCGCCTTTATTATCTCTATCTTCTCTTAGATCACTTCCTGTTCTGCAGTCAAAGTTGCCCCCCTTCCTCTCTATGATCAGTGGGTGGCGGTTTTTCTTCCCTTCCGTCCCTTCCGGTGGACCCCTCCTCCTTTGTTAGCTTCACTTCCTCCCACCACGTGGTAGTTTTGGTTTATTGATGTTTTAAAAACTGGTTTGTGCTCAGGTTCGTTCTGCTAATAGGCTAAACTAAAAGACACACGTTATTTCAGCATTTGTGAGCAATAATTTAAGAATCTCAGGTGAAACGTATTACATTGATTGATCTTTAAAACAAGCTTGTTATATTTTAAGGAAACCTTTTTCTACATAAACATATTTAAGAATGCAACCTTACTTTATTCTCTCTCTGCTTACATCAGCAGAAATTTTCCTCTAAATTTATGAGGTCTAAATTTCATATAGCTTTATAAATCAATTATTAAAATGCTGGCTTGTGTTTAGTGGCACTCTAGTTACCATTTTAGAGTTCTTTAAAAAATGAGAATTATGTGCTCCTTTCTCCCTTGAAGACAACAACACAGCTGTGACATTTTGCATCAGTCGCAGGGCAGCACCAAGTAGTGTGCATTGCACTGGTCTAATCAAGAGGTTATCAAAACATTGATTACTAAGGCTAGGCTAATTGAGCAATGCTTATAATTGATGCATCAAATGGAGTTAAGTACTCCTAACCACTGAGGCCACTTGGGTCTCCAATTATAGCTGAGAATTAATAGGTGCTCGGAAACTATGCACCTGCTCCTTTAGAAAGAGTGTTATCTCATTCAAAATGTAAATCCAATTCCCAAACTCAAGAACCAGCTAACCAAAGCATCTCTATCATGTTCCGATTCAGCTTTAAGAATTAGTGGTAAGATGTTTTCAAAAGCTCAGAGTGTACATATATTAATTTTGCTATTGAAGCTAGTCACAACATCAGCACGAGGCCCTCCACATTTGCTGGAGCTGGGACACAGGATCCCAGTGAAAGTGGGAAACACTCAAATAAAATACCTGTGTTTTCTTTTTCTTTTTTTTTACTTGAGAGAACACTCTAGGTCTGCCAGTGTGATTTTGTGGTCAAAGTCTGCTGAACTTTGACCACAGAGATCTGCTGGAGGACCTAGAGATTTCTAGAGACACCATATTAAACAAATATGTGAGTTATCAAATCCATGAAAGTTAACTCAGCAAATGTGGAGGGCTGAATGTATTTTCAGTTCCTAAACCAACAAGTCACATTTACCTGTTGAAGGACTGTTACTCCTTCACCCCACCCTGGAAATGTATACAAGAGTTTGCTGGAGAAGAAGGGAAAAAAATCACAAAGTTTAATGGTATGGAACAAATGGCACTAAATTGAGTGTTACGCAAAATACAGCATTTGGTTAAGACTGCTAATTTTTGCTGCTGTGAGGATAGTGTTCAAACTATGGGAACTGAAATCCACCTTGAACACATCACCATCTTCACATTTTCCAGAGTGGTTGGCCTCCTCCTGATTTGGATTCTCTCAGGTGATTCCACTGGTTAAGCTGGTATGGAGAACTGTATACTTATTACCAATACTTTACTTGAAATAATAGTTTCTGTCTTCACACTTTGTATTCCTCAACCTGATGATCTCCGGTTTGCTGTACCACAACTTTAGTTATCCACAGTTCACATGGTCATTGCAACATATTGTACCCAGTCAGGAGCGGTTTCCTAGCATGTGAGGGCACACTTGAAATAAGTATCAAGGCTTGGCATAGCTAAAGCATAAAGATTTAAGCTTGCAAACAGATACTGATGCAGCTTCCACTGAAGAATGATTAAGCTATTCAGCAATGAAAGAGGATACAGTGCTGAGACTTCAGTCACATTAGATAACATTATGCAATGAAGCTTTATTGATCTTTCAGACTTGGTTTTGTGGAGATCCTTCAAGTCTCAATTTATCAAGGAATCTATGAGTTTTGAAAGGAGAAACAGTTCTCAGTTTACAAGCTATTTATTAGGCTCATAATAATTGACCAGAGCTTCACTATTTCTTCCAAAGTAGTTCAAAGAATATGCTAGCTGTTATACAGACATTTGCATTATAATGCCCACTAGTGAACTAATAGTAGTCAGCCTGCTAAAAAAATTCAGACACATAGTTTGGCTTAAATCTAACGGGAAGCTCATAGAAGCATTCGGATTTCCAGTCTCACTTTCCTGCAGCCTTCTCTGGTTCTAAAACTCTGCTCCAGAATGTTTCCTATCTTTGTGGAGTGGGTTGTTGTGGCGCTAAATATGCTCAAATTACTAACAGGATCCTTACAATGACAATTTTAAAATGGATGCTGTCCACATCAAGCAACATTCATTAATTTGTTTGCCCTAAGTTTATCAACATCTTTCAATCATTCAATTTCACAATTTAAAACAATGAGAATAAGTAACCAGGTCAATCAGTTTGTAATTTAATATAATGGGGACAAGTACATTCTTACTTGGATTTTATATTCCACAACTGTAGACTTCCTTGTTCACTGCCAAGAAGAATTTTATTCAAATAGGTACTCGGGTGCATAAGTGCAGAAACTCCAAACACAGTCTTATCAAAATTCAGCTGCATATACTCTTCTGCAAAAGAAAAAAAATGTAAGAAGTCGATGCCCACTATAAATATTTCATGTTTTTACGAATCCATAGTTATTCATGTAAAAAGTGCCAAGACTCACCTTCTGACTGCACATCCCAAATGATAAGAACATTGTCCCTATCAACAGAGATTACATGATCCCCAAATGGCATCAAAAGATGAATATCTGCCTTGTGTCCTTTGTAAGTACGAACAACCTAAAAATCAAAGTACTTTCATCAGATTAATAATGTCACATTTAGGCAATAATTAGTGTTAAGTACATCTGTATTGGATTTGAGAAACATAATATTACCTATGTAGCATCCTAATTGTATGCATTTAAAAAAAATCAAACATAAAGCCGGGGTGAGCCTTCTATTGAGGGGAAGGGAGCAAACTCTTGATTGTCCTAGCACATCTAGGACAATCAAGAAGCCCAACTGTAAGCAAAAACCACTTTCAACTTCATGATATATTTATTTATTTACTATATTTTTACCCCGCCCTTCCCACCCCAAAAGGGGACTCAGAACGGCTCACAATAGGCAAAATTCAATGCCACATTGAATGTTATAGCATCAAACATCTGCAATCACTCTCAAAACACCTCAAACTCCCCTAAAACAGAAACCAGAACTAACCCCCATTTCATTTGCAGCTGCTTGAGGTGGCGTGGGAGGATAGATTGGTGAAAAATTGGCCTATACTGTCTCCCCACCTGCCCATCACTCAGTCATTGGAGAATTTAACAGAAACCTATTCAGACAGGACAATATTGATTATATACTTAAAATCATGAATTTCAAACACATGTCTTGTGTTTTAATCTGTGTTCTGTGTATTTTAATATGTATTTTGTACAAATAGGTTTAACATGTGCATTTTATAGAATGCTTACGATGGCTATGTGTTTCTAGCTATGTTGTAGCCTGCCTCGAGACATGAGAAGAGATGGGTAAGAAAAAAATTACTATTATTACTATTATTTTCTGTAATTTAATAAACAGAATCCCAAGAAGTTTCCTTGCTGTACTTGTGCAGTTCTAAGACACGCTTTTTTCCTTATATAAAAATTGCTATAAATTGGATGTGTTTTAGAATCACGGGTGTATCTTATGTATTTTTGTTGGTGGTGGTATTGAAATTAGGGTACATATTACAATCAATGGTGTCTTGAAATTGAAGAAAAATAGTAAGAAAAAATATACATTTAAGATGGGATTTTGTTGGCAGGTGTACTATTATGATTAACTAAACTGAAACTTGGATACCACTTATATAATTTTGTTAACCACAAAAGATTTTAGGATATGTTCCAAATCATTCCACATTGTTTAATAACAGCACAAACCTCTTTGTTGCGAGCAAAAGCATGGAGAAGGCTACCACAGGATGCAAAGACCAACAATCTGTCAGCTGCCAAACATGTAATATTCTCTGGCAAAGCATTGCCTAAAAGATAAAGGGAAAACAAACAAAAACCAGTAAGTACCTTCTGCTTGCACAGCCACATACCCTTACATTTGCATCCATGTACTCATTCTTTGTATTCTAGCTTACACTTGAAAAATATAATGGTCATGTCTTATTAAGCACTTTAAAAATCTGCACAAGAACTTCAAATTTAAACCAGACTAGGCTCTAATGTGGTGGGTAAAAATGGAATTTTCCTTTGAAATATCAAATCCTAATCATTCATGATTAAACAAGTTATCTTTAGAAAAGCATCACATTGTGCAGGCGAATAAAAGGTGGATAATGTTGCTATTATTACCATATCTATATTCTTCCTCTTTGTATTTATTATACAAAATGTTCATTTTATTTGCAAAACACTGTATCACTCAGAAAAATATAGTTTTTCTAGACCCCACTTTATGGACTATTAAATGGTCACATCTTAGTAAAGGAAGCCAGACGTAGGTAGAGAGATGATGCAAGAAGCATGGAAACAAAGTGTGTATAAAGGGCCACCAAATTCAATAACAGAACCTTGAAGGGAGATTTATAAAATTTAATCACAGTACTATTTAACAACTTCTAGATTTCAAGGAATCTAGTAACTATGTGTGGTAAATTACAAATGGCTGTTATCCACAGATACAGTGCTGGCTGTTTTAAAATCCAGAAACTCCTGATAAGAAAATAAATTTATTTAAAATTGAGTTCTTTTTATACAATATTAAAATCCATGCATTTAATTATACTGTTCATATTTATTTCTAAATTATACAGCAAACTGATCCCCTATTTCTATTGTACATTTGTTTAAATAAGTCATTTTGTGACAGCACTTCATAAACTGTATAAGTTGCATCTTAGAATTTATACAGAAAAAACAAGAAAAATCCCACACCATTTGCACTGATGTATGACTGTATACTTACTAACAGCGACTATGCCCAGCTTCTTTACCTGCAATAAAAATATAATATTTTAGCAGCAAGCCTATTAGAAGCATTAAGCCAGCATCAGCAAGACAGTATTGTTTAAAAACACAGAACATACATTTATTTCTTTAAATTGTGTAGCTGTTAAACACCCAGAAATGTCAGGGAAATATCTCAAGCAGAACCTGCTCTGGAAAATGTCATGAGTAATGTTTATTTTTCCCCATAGTTGTTTTTCTGATTTTCAGCATTTGTAAGTTCTCTTGAAAACCATCTGGGTAGGAGCTAGAATTCCCCCTACAACACCTCTAAGCCAGTTCATACAGTCAAGGCCATCAATTTATTTTTTTTTAAGGACAAATGACTGGGCATGAGTGAAATACTACAGATTACCCTATACATTCAATAATGCTTTGTTAAATCACAGTCCACCAAAAGAGTATTCAAATGGCTTCCACCACGTGATTACATAGAGAAAGCGGGGGGACAACACTGCACAGAAAACTCCATAAAAACAGTGAATGACTTAGGCATACATCTTGAGATGCCACTATTAGAACAAGTATAAATAAGTGCTGAGCAAATGCTGAACTGTAAGTGGATGTCTAAACAAATTTATTTAGAATTCTAGTAGCAAAATAACAAAAAGCAAGAAAGAAAAAGAAAAAGGCTAAAAATGAGCCTAGAATCATCTCGTTGCTTTCCTGCTTTGTGGATTATACTTTGTCTCAAAGACAAGTTTTGGTTATAAATAAGAAACAATTAGTATATCACTGTAAATCTTGGGTGTAATTACAAAGTGCCAACTACTGAAAAGATACACCAGTGTTTTCAAATACAACTTTGTGTCAATCATTTTTCAGATACTGTACTTTATAAACTACACCTTCTTAGCAAAAAGCATGAGTAAACTTGTAATGAATTGTGTTTGTTACAGAAAATCTTCACTATTTATACGTGTATGCGCATTCCAGTTCACTGTCAGTTGATGGTAACTCCATTTATTGGGTATTCTTAGTCGGAATACTCAGAGGCGGTTTGGCAATTCATTTCTCTGAGAACTGCCAAAAAAACCCTCCAAAGTGTTCTCTTTTGCCCATGTTCCTTGGTGTTTTCTCTTTTCTTTCTTTTGCCTTGCCATCTGTAAACATTATAAATAGATATGTGACAGGGCAACCTGAGTTCTGTTACAGCAACTGTGTGGGGGCTGCAATATTTTATGACTCCTGGGATGTTTTCAAAGAATCATAGAATCATAGAATAGTAGAGTTGGAAGAGACCTCATGGGCCATCTAGTCCAACCCCCCGCTAAGAAGCAGGAAATCGCATTCAAAGCACCCCCGACAGATGGCCATCCAGCCTCGGCTTAAAAGCTTCCAAAGAAGGAGCCTCCACCACAGTCTGGGGGAGAGAGTTCCACTGCCGAACAGCTCTCACAGTGAGGAAGTTCTTCCTGATGTTCAGGTGGAATCTCCTTTCCTGTAGTTTGAAGCCATTGTTCCGTGTCCTAGTCTGCAGGGCAGCAGAAAACAAGCTTGCTCCCTCCTCCCTATGACTTCCCCTCACGTATTTGTACATGGCTATCATGTCTCCTCTCAGCCTTCTCTTCTGCAGGCTAAACATGCCCAGCTCTTTAAGCCTCTCCTCATAGGGCTTGTTCTCCAGACCCTTAATCATTTTAGTCGCCCTCCTCTGGACGCTTTCCAGCTTGTCAACATCTCCCTTCATCTGCGGTGCCCAAAATTGGACACAGTATTCCAGGTGTGGTCTGACCAAGGCAGAATAGAGGGGGAGCATGACTTCCCTGGATCTAGACGCTATTCCCCTACTGATGCAGGCCAAAATCCCATTGGCTTTTTTAGCTGCCGCATCACATTGTAGGCTCATGTTTAACTTGTTGTCCACGAGGACTCCAAGGTCTTTTTCGCACACACTGCTGTCAAGCCAGGCGTCCCCCATTCTGTATCTTTGATTTCCATTTTTTCTGCCGAAGTGAAGTATCTTGCATTTGTCCCTGTTGAACTTCATTTTGTTAGTTTCGGCCCATCCCTCTAGTCTGTCAAGATCGTTTTGAATTCTGCTCCTGTCTTCTGGAGTGTTAGCTATCCCTCCCAGTTTGGTGTCATCTGTAAACTTGATGATCGTGCCTTCTAACCCTTCGTCTAAGTCGTTAATAAAGATGTTGAACAGAACCGGGCCCAGGACGGAACCCTGCGGCACTCCACTTGTCACTTCTTTCCATGATGAAGACGACGCATTGGTGAGCACCCTTTGGGTTCGTTCGCTTAGCCAATTACAGATCCACCTAACCGTAGTTTTGTCTAGCCCACATTTTACTAGTTTGTTTGCCAGAAGGTCGTGGGGGACTTTGTCGAAGGCCTTACTGAAATCCAGGTACGCTACATCCACAGCATTCCCTGTATCGACCCAACTCGTAACTCTATCGAAAAAAGAGATCAGATTAGTCTGGCATGACTTGTTTTTGGTAAATCCGTGTTGACTATTAGCAATGACCGCATTTGTTTCTAAGTGTTTGCAGACCACTTCCTTAATGATCTTTTCCAGAATCTTGCCTGGTATTGATGTGAGGCTGACCGGACGGTAATTGTTTGGGTCGTTCTTTTTTCCCTTCTTGAAGATAGGGACCACATTCGCCCTCCTCCAATCTGCTGGGACTTCTCCTGTTCTCCAAGAACTCTCAAAGATGATTGCCAGTGGTTCTGAAATAACTTCCGCTAGTTCCTTCAATACTCTTGGATGTAGCTGATCTGGCCCTGGCGACTTGAATTCGTTGAGAGTGGCCAGGTGTTCCTGGACAACTTGTTTCCCTATTTGGGGTTGGATTTCCCCCAATCCTTCATCCATTCCATGTTGCTGAGGTTGAAGATGGCTTTCTTTTTGTGAGAAGACCGAGGCAAAGAAGGCATTAAGCAGTTCTGCCTTTTCCCTATCCCCTGTCACCATCACCCCATCTTCTCCTTGCAGTGGCCCTATCGCCTCCTTTTTCTTTCTTTTTCTACCAACGTAAGCAAAAAAGCCTTTTTTGTTGTTTTTTATGTCCCTGGCAAGCCTGAGCTCATTTTGCACTTTAGCCTTGCGAACCTTTTCCCTACAGGTGTTGGCTATACGTTTGAATTCTTCTTTGGTGATTTCTCCCCTTTTCCACTTCTTGTGCATGTCACTTTTGAGCTTTAGCTCAGTTACAAGTTCTTTGGACATCCATTCTGGCTTCTTTGCATTTGTCTTATTTTTCTTCTTTGTTGGCACAGTTTGCATTTGCGCCTTGAGTATTTCACTTTTGAAAAACTCCCATCCATCCTTAACTCCCTTGTTTTTTAATATTGGCGTCCATGGAATGCCGCTCAATAATTCCTTCATTTTTTGGAAGTCAGCTCTCTTAAAGTCCAGAATGCGTGTTTGACTTGTCTTAGTTTCAGCATTCCTTTGTATTGCAAACTGCAGGAGCACATGGTCACTTGCCCCTAAGGATCCAACCACTTCAACTGTATTGATCAGGTCTTCCACATTTGTTAAGATTAGATCAAGAGTTGCTGATCCCCTTGTTGCCTCTTCTACCTTCTGGACCATAAAATTGTCTGCAAGGCAAGTGAGGAATTTGTTGGACTTTGTACTCTTGGCCGAGTTTGTTTTCCAGCAGATATCTGGATAATTGAAATCGCCCATGACTACTATATCTCTTCTTTGTGCCTGTTTGGTCAGCTGTTGACAGAAAGCTTCATCAAGTCCTTCATCCTGACTCGGAGGTCTGTAGTAGACACCCACGACAAGGTCTTTTTGAGTCCCGGTTCCCTTGATTCTTATCCAGATGCTTTCAAGCTGGTTTTCCGGATTACAGTCTTGGATTTTTTCTGCAACGTAACTGTTTTTGACATATAAAGCTACTCCCCCTCCTCTCCCCTTTGTTCTATTTCTGTGAAAGAGGTTATAGCCCTCAATAGTTAAATTCCAGTGATGGGAGTCATCCCACCAGGTTTCAGTGATGCCTATGACATCGTATGTGTGGTGCTGTGCTAAGAGTTGGAGTTCGTCTTGCTTATTTCCCATGCTCTGAGCATTAGTGTAAAGACATGTAAGCCCCTGTGACCCCCCCTTGAGCTGTTTATTTGGGATTATTATGCTCTCTGTACTTGGTCCTTGCTGTGTTTGTGCAGCCCTCCGTTTAGCCTTTTGGCGGTTCCCTGTAGTCGTGGGTAATATAGTGTTCGCCAGGCTGTTGTTCCCCTCCCCCAGTGGATCTAGTTTAAAGTGCGCCTGATGAGGTTTGTGAGTCTGTGTGCAAAAAGATGTTTTCCTACTTCTGTGAGATGCACCCCATCACTTGCCAGTAGTCCATCCTCTTGGAAGAGTAGACCATGGTCAAGGAAGCCAAAATGCTCCTCTTGACACCATTTTTTGAGCCAGTTATTGACCTGTACTATTTTTCCGGCCCTTGTAGAGCCATGTCCTACAACGGGGAGGAGGGATGAAAAGATCACATGTACATTATACAGTTTTAGCTTTGTTCCCAGAGCTCGAAAATCATTTGTGACCACAGGAAAAGACCACAGGAAAAAGGCCAAACCATAGCTTGACAGATCAGCCTGTAAGACAACTACAGGCAGTCTCCAGGCTATGAACAAGACGGTTCGGTAGGTTTGTTCTTAAGCTGAATTTGTTTGTAAATTGGAACAGGTACAATTTAAAGTTTAACTCCAACCAATTTTGCTTGTTTGTTTTGGATAGCATAGGGGATGGTTAACACCTGTGGTGTTTGTTTTGCTGTTTGCCCCTCATTCATAAGATTTCACCTCATTTTCTGTCCCTGTGACAATTGCATCTTGAAAAGTTTGGACTGTCATGGAAACAAGGATTGGTGATAAAGGTTCAGTGAAAACATCTTTTCCCCATGAGGTTTCTAGGGATAGAGCTCATTTCACTTGCTGTTGTTTCACCCCCATTTGTAAATAGGAGTCATATATAAAGCAAACGTTTGTAACTTGGGGACAACATGCATATCTATAAACTGTAGCGTGAATATTTAGGTAAAATACGTAAATTACATTTAAACTACTATGAGGTAAAAGCAGCCTAGAATAGTTTGTTCTCTTCCACAGGCAGAATGACCAACAGAACTGAGGTAACATATATTTTAGAAGCCTATCTATTTTTCAGACTCGGGCACTAGACATGTGGTTAAGCTCCTTTCCCTATCCGTCATTCATTATGGACATGCAAATATATGTTTCCCAAAATCTGAAAAGTCCAAAATCCAAGAAACTTCTGGTCCTAAGTATTTCAGGTAAGGAAAACTCAACTTGCACTTTGAAACATGTTTATTTCTTCTATAGCTCTTCAGTGTGCCTTAACGGTTCAATCATCTTTTTATTTTTTCCTAATTGATTTATTTCCCTGTTGGATATATCATTTCTTGGATCTTTGGGGGATAATCTCTTGTTCTACCTTAAGGGTCAGCAAAGAGCAGTATTTGGGACCCATTTTTGTAACCTCCGAAGACCCCTACCTGTCCCCCAAAGTCTCCCACTCACAAATTGAAAGAATTTTGGACACGTTTTACCCTGAAATCATGCAAAATATTCTAACTCCCAGAGTACTCTGGACACCCATACTAACCTAAGTATCCACATTATGTTCTACTGCCATTTTCTCTTTTTTTAAAAAATGTGTAAAGATGGTATACAAAATATAAATGAAAATAAAAAATACATCAGATACACATAATATAAATACATCTATCTACCAAACCCATTGCCTTCCCCACCACCAGTCAAGGTGAAACTAATATCTCATAAAAACCTACCCTTATCTTTACATTAATAACTTTCCCTTTCTGCTATTTTAAAGTCTACTTTTATCTTCCTTTCTAAATATTCAAATGCAAGCCTCCATTTTCTAACTAAGTCTTCATTATTTCTTCCTCTAATGCCACTGGACAGCTTGGCCATTTGGATATAGTCTAATAATTTTCCTCTCCAGTCCTTTATAACCAGCTTTTTTCCTCACTTCCATGATCTTGCAGCTATAAAACTGTATTGACAAATTTCTATGTCTTCTTTACTATTTTTTTCCACCAAATAAACCTAAAAGGTATATTTCTGGGTATTTCTTGACTTTTTTTTACTACTCATTTTGTTTCCTTGATTACCTTTTTCCAGAAAGTTTGTACCAGCCTACAGGTTCACTAAGCGTGGAAGTAGGTACCTTGATGTATTTTCCCATTCTCAAAATGACTATGACTATGGGAAGAGGTACTTCCCTTCTTGTTGTTATTTTGAGAAAGTCTGCAGGTGAAACACCTCCATTTCAGTATCTCTCAAGGAGCCTCCAGTGGCCTAGGGGATAAAAGCCAACTTGAAGGTTGGGTTGCTGACCTGAAAGCTGCCAGGTTCGAATCCCACCCGGGGAGAGTGCGGATGAGCTCCCTCTTTCAGCTCCAGCTCCATGTGGGGACATGAGAGAAGCCTCTCACAAGGATGGTAAAACATCAAAACATCCGGGCGTCCCCTGGGCAACATCCTTGCAGACGGCCAATTCTCTCACTCCAGAAGCAACTCTGGTTGCTCCTGACACACACACAAAAGTATCTCTCAAAAGAGTGCCAGAGAGAGAAGTTATATCTCTTCTTGTCATGATTTTGAGAATGCACTGATCACTGTTATAGTTCTTTTTTGTACCCACAAGTCAATAGTTGCATTTAGCATCCCAACCCTATTTCTTCTACTTCCTCTATAGAGTCATGCATGCAGGTCTAATTCCACTTTACTCAGGCATATGTCACCAACAAGATTTCGGTCAATGAGTAAGCATGATTTCTCATTACCACTTTCCAAATGCCTTTTAGGTTGTGTAGCTGACTGATAGAAGATATAGTGACAATCCCAGGCTAGATGGCTACACAAATGCTCAAGAGGTCCTCCCTAGAAAACAAAGCTTCAAAATATATTTATGGAGGAAAACACAGCAACTTAGATCTTAACACCCTAAATGAAAGAGCGGGGAATGAGTCAGTCCTTTATCAAATTGTAATTTCCACCCCCTTTCCGATGTCAACCCTCTACGCCAGAAGTTCCCAAACTCTTTCAGCCATGGAACTCTTCAGAAGACCTTTATTTTCCATGGAGCCCTAATTCTATCCCTGATCTGTTTAATCTATCGATCTATCTATGGATCATTTTACACTAATTCAAATATGTTCCCCAATTTCCTATACAATGTCTAGGTTTTGAGTAAATATTACCCTTGATATTTTATTAATAATATCCCAATATCCCAAATGTCTTTCATGTCAAAAACTGTACAATAAAAAATTCAAAGAATAAATGTGAACTCAGAATGAAAAATCAACTATGTGCAAATCATTCTTGTTTAGATGGCAAATAGAATGTGAAGCCAGTAATTAAATATCTGATAGCAATAATTGTAATACAAGATAGCTATTACAGAGACTATAAATCAAATAGTAGGTCTCATGTGGGTTTTTCAAAAATCTGTTTTAGATTGGATTTTAAAGATATCTTTTTTCAGAACCTCTATGATGCTGTTGCAGAACCCTAGAGTTTGGAAACTACTTCCCTACACTACCAACATACACCCTTTGGTTTTCTGGAACAGTTCTTCAGGGCTGCAGGGAGAATTGCTGAAAACTGCATCTTCCATTGTTTCTTGAACTTCACCAAAGGAAGTACAGTACTCCTGCTGAGATATTGTTAATTAGGACCCAAGCCAATACATTTAAAGCATTTTGTTTCCTTCAGGAAAGATGCTCCTTATAAAAATGCAATCACATAACAGGAACATTATCATTCAAGGTACCAGAACACCTCCATGCCATGAGTTCACAGCCAAGGATGAGGAATGAAAATAGAATAACAACATTTCGGGTCCTGCATGGGAAAGATCCTGATAACGCGAATGGGCTGAGACAGGAAGACCTGGAGGCTGAACGGAGGAACTTTCGGGAGTTGAGAGGATGGGGCTTTTGGGGTTCTGAACTGAGAAGTTGACCGTGTTTTCTTCATTCGTAACTTTGCTGTATAGTAATAACCTAGCACTAAAGACATTTCCAAGATTTTCTTGTGAGTGAATTTAATTGCTACCAAGGTTTTGCAATCATTACAAACATAAAGAATGTGTTCCTCTAATGAAGCTATTCTTCATATGTGTTGAATATTTAAAAAGAAATATGGTATATAAGATTAGTTAACTTAGTGGAGAAAAAAGTATATGAGCAACTCTGAAGTACTGTAATATTGATCTACTGACTGCTACAAAAGAAATACAAATAGTGGAAAAGAGAGCAGAAAACTTAACTGAATGCATTGGAGAGATACTTGATTTAGAGCCAAATGCAATGAATGCCAAACACAATAAATTGCCCAATTATCTTGATTTCTACATTGTTCCCATAATGTGTGGGAGTTCATATTATTAAATGATATTAACACATTTTCACATCACCATGCACGTAAGCCAAGTACAAAGGTAGTCAGAAATGTCTTCCCGAAAGCACAGTTCAGTTTCAGTAAAACAAATAGGCACTGTGCCATTAAGCTTAACAAGAGGTGAACTGCCTTGATACTTGAAATCCTCCTTAATAGTTTCATGAGTTAATTATAGCATTCTTCTGAATAAAATTAGTCTCTCTTAACTGAAAGTTCTGTAGATTGCCTAATAAGCACAGTATTTAACTACTATTAGAATGATTGTCCCTACACAGGTGTTTTCCCTTTTAAGACAGAAAGTCTGGTAAGTTTTAAGAAGTGGGACTACTGAGGGCCCTTCCAGACCAGCCCTATATCCCAGGATCTGATCCCAGGTTTTCTGCTTTAAACTGAATTATATGAGTCCACACTGCCAGACAATCTAAGATAAACAGATAACCTGGGATCAGATTCTGGGATATAGGGCCTGTCTGGAAGGGCCCTGAGATGCATTCAGACTGGATCTGATCCCAGATTATCTGTTTTGGACTGGATTATATGGGTCTACACTGCCAGATAATCTGAGATCAAATCCTAGGATATAGGGAAATGAAGAAGGGGCCTCAGACCTGACCTTCCAGAATGATGTTACTAAAAATTATAAACTTTCAATATTCTATGCAGTATCTATTTAGATATAACAGTACCTGCTCAGTCTGAGTAAGCAAACTTAACCTGTATCTGCACTTTAGAATTAATGCCATTTGACACCATTTTAACCATCTTGGCTCAATGTTGTGGAATCCTGGGATTTGTAGTTTGGTGAGGCATCATTGCTCTTTGGCAGAGAAAGCTAAAACACTTGTAAACCTACAGCTCCCATAACACTGAGCCATGGCAGTTAAAGTGGTGTTAGACTGCATTAATTCTACAATGTAGTTGCACCCTATGTCTATGTAAGCTTAAGCTACCAGCTTTGTTGTCTCAATCTCTTTTCTTATTGATACAGTAGAGTCTCACTTATCCAACATAAACGGGCCGGTAGAACGTTGGATAAGCGAATACGTTGGATAATAAGGAAGGATTAAGGAAAAGCCTATTACACATCAAATTAGGTTATGATTTTACAAATTAAGCACCAAAACATCATGTTTAACAACAAATTTGACAGAAAAAGTAGTTCAATACGCAGTAATGCTATGCAGTAATTACTGTATTTATGAATTTAGCACCAAAATATCACAATGTATTGAAAACATTGACTACAAAAATGTGTTGGATAATCCAGAACGTTGGATAAGTGAGACTCTACTGTACTTCAGACCAACACGATTATGCTTTTGAATTGTTACAACACTATCACTGTCAATAAATGGCTTGTGGGCAAAACTCAAATTGTTACTTATTCCTGTGCCCAGGCTCTGAAATTTTCAGAGGACATTGGGTCTAATCAGCAAAATAGTTCAGCGGCAATTCGCAGTATTCTTCCCTGGATTCACCCCTTTAGCACCACTCCTATTCCAAAAAGACTGGTCTCCAATTGTAGTAATAGCCACACATTTCTCATTCTCACATTCTAATCGTTACCAAAGACCTGTAGTTCTTTTTATTCCCAACATGCCTAAAACTATCAATCAAATAGTCTTTATTGTTTATGTGTTAATCTTACCATCCAGCTTGTACTCTTACTGGATGCCTACCTCATTCATGTCCCTTTCCCCCTTCACACCCAAGTAATTAAGTAAAAGAGGAACTTTACATGACTCCCAACTCACACATTGGGCAATGAAAGAAAAAAATAAGAACTTTTATTTCGCCTTCTCCTCAAGTCTATCATACCCTTCTTGTCCAATTCTAGTCATGGTGATGGGATAGATCAGATTACCCCCTCTTTGTTGGCATCATAGGGTCCTTCCACACAGCCATATAACCCGGAATATCAAGGCAGAAAATCCCACAATATCTGCTTTGAACTGGATTATCTGAGTCCACACTGCCATATATTCTAGTTCAAAGCAGATAATGTGGGATTCTATTCAGCTGTGTGGAAGGGGCCATAGTTGGGTATCTTCTTCTGTCTGAAGCATTTGGCTGCTTCATGATAAAATACTAAACACTTTATAGTGAAGTAGATAATTGCAGATCTTGGAAAATGGGAAGTGGGAAAAGTTCATAGCGGGAAGAGTCCCAAAGGTTATGACCACTTTTTTACTGCAAATATTTATAATGTATTACTTTTGGAAGCTGCCTTGGTTCCCACTCTGGGAGAAAGGCAGCATATTAATTAATTAATTAAATGTATGAGTGAGTTAGCAAGGAAGTGATTACTGTATATATTCATGTATACATCTAGAAATTTTAATTTAAAAAAATCAAGCCCAAAAGCCTGAGCCAATTTATCCATGTGTCATATCAAATTCAATAATTTGGGTTCTCAAATGAGTCCTCTATTTATACATTAGTTTGAATTAAGACACGAGTATATATATATATATATATATATATATCAGTGAGTGTGAGTGCCCCTTCTTTTACTTCCCCTGTCTGATCCACTTCCCACCAAGCAACGAGAACCCAAAAGTGGCAGGCTAAAACTTGGAATTTCGGGTATCAAGATCTGCCAGGGAGGCCCTGTTCTCAGTCCTGCTTTCTTCGCAAGTGCGACTGGTGGGGACGAGGGACAGAGCCTTCTCAGTCTTGGCCCCTCGGTTTTGGAACTTCCTCCCCAGCAATATTAGATCAGCCTCTACTGTCCTGGTTTTAAGCTATGGAAGCAGGCGTTTGGGAAGTAGCATAATAACAGTGCAATATACATCCACTGAACAGATTGTGGGATTAGGTGCTATGTTTTCAACAGTTTTTAATTGTACAGTATTTATATGCTTTATTTGTTTTTTAAGTTTAAAATGTTGTGTATTGTATGCCTTTATGTTTCAATGTGGCACTGAATATTGGTCAAAACTGGAAGCCGCTCTGATTCCCCTCCAAGGTGAAACAGACCGGGATAGAAATACAGTAAATAAATAAAATACACCTCAATCAGTGGCTGATACTGGATGAGAAACTCCCTCCTGGGCTTAGACTGGGGGCCCTTCCACACAGCTAAATAACCCAGAATATCAAGGCAGATAATCCACAATATCTGCTTTGAACTGGTTTACCTGGCTCCACACTGTCATATATTCCAGTTCAAAGCAGAAAACGTGGGATTTTATTCAGCTGTGTGGAAGAGGCCTGGATTACTTGGAAGGTGCTGAACAGACTGTGACATGGCACCATGAGATGTAGAGCCAATCTTAAGAAGTGGGGATAGAAAGTGGAATCCACAAGATGCGAATGTGGAGAAGAGCACACCACAGACCACTGTGATCTAAGCCCCGCCACATGCACAATGCACAGCGACACTAGAGGCACTCAAAGTGGCCAGCTTCTGGACAAAGGAAATTTAGTATAATGCCAAATTGTTAACTTTGTGGTTGTTTATACATTTGTGCATGCTTTTAAATCACAGAATATCTTCCAACAGCTACTGATATGGAGACTTGTTATATCATTTCCTCAAGTAAGTTTATTTTAACCCAGAAAGAATAAGAACAAAAATGGCGGTCTTTGATCCGTCTGGATTCCAATACATATTGTCCAAAAATTATCTTTATAATATCAATTGTATGTAGAATTGGAATGATAAAGAGACTTTTCTGATGCCCTGTGTTGTACATAGAATTAAATGGTAAAGACACCTTTTTGGATACCCGGTATTAGGGAATATATCAGGCACGGGAAAACTTGGGCCCCCGAGGTGTTTTGGACTACAACTTCCATAATTCCTAACAGCCGGTAGGCTGTTAGGAATTGTGGGAGTTGTAGTCCAAAACACCTGGAGGGCCCAAGTTTGCTCGTGCCTGATATATTATTTAAAATGCTGGTAAGAGTGGCTTTGTGTCATTCCATTAAGAGATTGCATGCTAGTGCAGTGGTTCTCAACCTGTGGGTCCCAGATGTTTTGGCCTTCAACTCCCAGAAATCCTAACAGCTGGTAAACTGGCTGGGATTTCTGGGAGTTGTAGGCCAAAACACCTGGGGGCCCACAGATTGAGAACCACTGTTCTAGAGAGGTATAGCATTCGAAGTGGCCAGCAAAATGGGCAAACTTAAGGGGCTGAGGGGGGAAAGGATGGGGCCTGAGGCTGCTCGGAATGGTGGGAGCTGAAGTCCAAAACACCTGGTTGCCCAAGTTGCCCCATGATTGTTATAACTGTACAGTAGAGTCTTACTTATCCAACACTCGCTTATCCAACGTTCTGGATTATCCAACGCATTTTTGTAGTCAATGTTTTCAATGCATTGTGATATTTGGGTGCTAAATTCGTAAATACCGTAATTACTACATAGCATTAATGTGTAATGAACTACTTTTTCTGTCAAATTTGTTGTATAACATGATGTTTTGTTGCTTCATTTGTAAAATCATAACCTATTTTGATGTTTAATAGGCTTTTTCTTAATCTCTTCTTATTATCCAACATATTCGCTTATCCAACGTTCTGCCGGCCCGTTTTCTGTTGGATAAGTGAGACTCTACTGTATTCTCAATTCGGTTCTGACACGATCAATCAATCAATCAATCAATCAAATAAAACTTGAAGGCACAGCCTACAAAGCTGGGTGATAAAACAAGGCCGACTGATGATGACTGAAAAGCACAACAGGGGCCCTGTCTGGTTTCCAATCTAGCCTCTGCTCGGGCAACCCTGCTAGGCCGAGATCAACTCACGTTGTAAGTGTGGAAGCTGCTTCCCACCGCCACGGCCAGGTAGAACTCGCGGTGGCGACGGTGGAAGCGGAGCACGTGCGGCAAGTGGTTGGAGTAGAGGCCCAGTGCCCGGAAGCCCGCCAGGAGCGCGCTCTGCCCGCCGCCGCCCTTCAGCGCCATTGCCTCGCTTCAGAAGGGGCCGCGTAAAGACCAACGAAGGGCCAAAGCGCCTCAAGGGATCTCCTCACACGAGTCACTGAGGGGCTGCCGGAAACTTCCGGCGGACGCTTACTGCCGCAACACGCTTCCGGTGCTCTCGCCAAAGCAATCCGTCGTATCACGTTTCCCGCAGCTCTAGTTCTGCTTTGGTGAAAATGTTTAAGAAAGTCTTTCTTTATCTCTCTCTCTCTCCCCCCCCCCCCCCCCGCGCTTTCTCGCTTCTCGCGGACCACTCTGAGATGCAGCATTCACAGTTGCTGCATGCCAACATCTTGAATGATGCATATATCTGGATGCAGGGTGAATACAGGAGATCTGTGTGCAGCATAAAGTCACATATGGGCTCCATTTGTAGACCAGGATGACTATCCAGTCAATTGGCCTGGCCCTTTTTCCTTCAGGGAGAAGTCAGTCTTGTGAACAGGCACATGCATTTCTTGATTCCAAAATCACAACAGAAGATATGCAAATTGTTTGGAAAAGCATTTATTACTGTTCCGGTTGACTTGATGACAAACAGACTCATTATGAAAATCATACAAAATAAGTTAACACAGTTAAAAATACTGTGCATACATTTTTAATAAACAATATCCATAGGCACACAAATAAATCAGGGTTGGCATATGGCCTCCAGGGCCATTTTTCTGGTCCTCATGATCATCTCCAGTAAAAACAACATCAAAGAAACATTTTGGTAAAATTGTTATTCCAAATGCCCCCTAGGAACAGTGATGGTGTTTCCTCATGTTTTTAGACTCCCACCCATCATTCTAGGAAAAATCTTTCAGTCGCTTCTTGTTTTCAAAAAAGGGCTTTTAAAACATGGCAAAAAATATGCTAAGGAGACATTTTGGAAGTTCTGTTTTGCAGTAGGCATGTGTACATGTGCGGCTTCTAAGGGCTTCTTAAACTTTTCCATTTGCAACCCCATTCCACCTGAGAAAGTTGTTTTGTGACCCCATTTTGCCCAAGAAATGTTTATGCGACATTGAGCATATAAAATAGTTATAAAAATCAAACATTTGCTGATAAAATTCAGCATGTGCAAGGCTTGCTAAACAGGCTGATTTTTCTTTTTATAAAGTACAGCTGAAGCATTTGCTACACTGTAAACATTGCAAATTGCAGTTAACAGATTTGTGTAAATGGGATTCAGAAACCATTTACCGTTGCCAAATTTTTAGGACCCCAACATTGAGCTAAGAGGACCCCATTTGCAATCAGAATCCACTGTTTAAAAAATAGTGTCCTGCGGTACGGGTACAGCCTCCTAGCCACTCATAGTTTCCTGTCTTGAGCAAATCTTTAACAAAATTACACAATTTTTCTTCTCATGTGCCTTCAAGTCATTTCTGACTTCTAGTAACTCCAAAGTGAACCTGTCACAGGATTTTCTTAGTAAGATTTGTTCAGAGATGGTTGCATTTCTCTGTGAGTGAGAGTGTGTGACTTAAAGCTTGATTGCTTGTACTAGTTCAGCTCAAACCACCCATGGTGGCTCTCAGGCTGGATCTGCACAGCAAAATAATGCAGTCTGAACTGCATTATATAGTCAGTGTAGACCCATATAATGCAGTTTGAACTGCATTGAACTGCATTATTTGGCAATGTACATCCAGCCACAGTTGCATCATTTAGTTGCTGCTGAGTACAAATTTGAAGTTATCTGGATATGAAATACTTCCACATTTCATTGAGTTCCATAAGGGCATGATTGTATTGGTCCCTGTTTTGTTCCTGGGTATCACATTTTCTGGAGACACGAAAAGTGACGTTCACATTCTGCATTCCATTCTTCTGTAATACAAGAAATAATAGCTTTTGTGGAGAGAAAAAGCACTCATTGCATTTTACATATCTTATCAAAAGGATGGGCTTGAAAGTAAAACCTATGCCATCCTGTTCACATTCCATTTGTACTGAAATGGAACCAAATTTAAGTGTACACAACCGATCTGATAAAAGCAGCTTTCTGCATTCTCTCCTTTCCATGGCTGACTTCCCACTCCCTTTCTCCTGCCCCTTGCAAACAACAGGTTGAGTAAAAGTGTTAAATGTGAGGAAATCTGGGTGGGTGGAAAGCCCTGAAAAGTTAACATTTAATTTAAGACCACTTGTTTAATAAATGTGATGTATATAGTCTGACTAGGGCTTGCTGACCACAGGTGCATCATAGATGCAGTTTGACTCCACTTTACCTGCCATGCCTCCCAGGAGTTATAGTTTGGTGAGGCACCAGTACTCTTTGGCAGAGATGGCTAAAGACTGTGTTAAAAATGGCAAGTCTCATGATTCCATAGCATTGAGCCATCAAAGTTAAAGCAGTGTCAAGCTGCAGTAATTCTACAGCCTTGATCAGTGGTTCTCAACCTGTGGGTCCCCAGATGTTTTGGCCCATAACTCCCAGAAATCTTAGCCAATTTACCAGGAGTTGAAGGCCAAAACATCTGGGGACCCACAGGTTGAGAACCACTGGTGTAGATGGATACTCTTTCAGGCTATATCTACGCTTCAAAATTATAGCAGTTTGACACTACATTAACTCCCATGGCTCAATGCTATGGATTTCAGGGACTTGTAGTTTCTGGGATTTTTCTATGGATTTCTAGGATTTGTAGTTTTGTTAAATGGTTAACCTTAGGGCCACAACAAACAGAATAGGAAATCACAGAGTGGAGCCATGGCAGTTACAGTGATGTCTAACTTCAATAATTCTTTAGTGCAGATGGTCTGCCTATCTCTCATGGTAGAGGTAGTTTTACAAGCTCTTTACCCTTCTTTGTCAGAGCGCTAACAGTTAAAGTGCTGTAAAACTGCATTCATTCTACAGTGTAGATGCTCCCATAGTCCAAAACTCAAACCATAGCACTATGATGGCTCTTTAGAACTGTGTAGGATGAAAGAAACCTGAGCCTTAGTGTGGTTTAAGTCTGGCTCCAAGCACACACCTGACTTTTGACAGTTAACGTCCTCTCTGGCTGATCTATCCCCCTTGGCACTAGGGGGTTGTATTTTCACATGGTCTTTAGTCTACCCTGCAAGTGCCTCACCAAACTACAGTTCCCAGGATTCCACAGCATTGAGCCCTGAAAGTTAGTCATTGAGCCCTGGCAATCAAACAGCATTTATTCAACAGTGTAGATGCACCCAGGGTTGTTGAACGGAGATAATGTAAGTGTGGCACATTCTGTCAGTGCTTGGGAGGAAAGGTGTGTAACACTTAACATAATTTGCCATGCACTTTATATGGTGATAAGCACTTTTAAAAATATCATGGAATGAAAGGGACCTTGCTCCTCACCACCACCACCAGCACCCGTGGCCAAATGAACAAGCAGTGGGTGCTTCTACAGTAGAATTGCTTCAGTTTAAAAGCCACTGCTCAGTGCTATGAAACACTGGCAGTAGTGGCTTGAATGAGGCACCAGCACTCTTGGGCAGAAAAGGCTGATAATATTACATCTCCCACGATTCCATAGCAATCAGTCATAGCAGTGAAAGTTATCACAAATTGCATTCATCCTACAGTACAGGCAGTCTCCAAGTTACAAACAAGGTAAGTTCTGAAGGTTTGTTCTTAAGCTGAATTTGTATTTAAGTCAGAACAGGAACATTTTTTATGTGTAACTCCAGACAAAAATCAATCAACCAATCAATCTTTGGATAGCATAGGAAAGGGTTAATTAATACCCCTGTTGTATTTGTTTTGCTGTCTGTGCCCCTGTTCAGAAGATTTCACCTCACTTTCTGTCCCTGTCATAATTCAATTTTGAAAAAAAGGCTTGTTGTGGAAACAAGGTTTTGAGATAAAGCTTTAATGGAGACACCTTTTCCCCATGATAACTCTTTCAGCGATGAATTCCCTTCTGAGGGGCAGATTTCACTCACTTCCTGTTGCCTCAGCCCTGTTCTTAACTAGGAATCGGATGTTTGTAATTCGGGAACTGCCTTTACAATGTTGGCCCCGAGTTTCCCAAACAGCAGGTAGCCTCCCTTCCATGCCAAGCCAAGCCCTGTAGCCTTTCAGATTACGACTGGTTCAACCCTGCCCTATAATGCAGTTTGAACTGCATGATATCGGTGTAGACTCATAAAGTCTGCACTGACAGTATAATGTTATATGTTTCTTGTTTAGATTTTATTATTTGGTTTTATATGTATGTTAGGAATTGAATTTTGCCACTATTATATTGTAAACCGCTTTAAGTCCTCCCAGAGGTGAGAAAAGCAGTATATAAATACAGTAAATAAATAAATAATACAGTTCCAAACTTTAGACTCATTTAATGCAGTCCGAACTGCATCACACAGTTCTAACTGCATTATATGGGCAGTGTCGATCCAGCCTTAAAAAAAACTGGAAACTTCAGCCCAGGCTACCGGGGTGGCAAAGACTAGTCTAAGCAGGTGAAGAAAGAAAGAAAGACAAAAAGAAAGAAGGAGGTGCACAAACCCAAACTGCAGCCCTTTTTGCCACCCCAGCTTCGGTCCAAAGCCTTGCAGCAGTGAGAGACCCCTACCTGGGAGTAGTCCTGACAGTTGCCTTCCAGGATGCTGATTGTGAGATTCCAGATGTTTTTTTGCTGTGGAGTGATGTATCTTTGTGTAAAGTTGTAGATGCAGCCCAACATCTCACCCAGGAACCTTTGGGCAGGTGACTGAGTGAAAGAAAGGAAAGCAGGAGGCAACTGGCATCAGGGAAGGCATAGGAGACAAGAAGGATGTTGATTTCTAAGTGGCACCACCCTTATGCAGGTGGAGGACTCCCCCAATGGGAAAAGGAGAGGAACAATTGAAACCCTGGGTTGGAAACGCCGCAGTGCGTTGCCTCTATAATAATGAAAATAATAATAAAACTTTATACCCCATCACCATCTCCCATAGGGACTCAGGGCGGCTTACAAAATAACACACAAAGATGCCATACCTAAAATACACAATACATAAAATAAAATACACCAACATGAAAACAATAATAACATTACAGCAACCACGTATATAAATTGGATAAAAACCTCTGTTAAAATAGAATCAGTTAAAAGATCCATTTAATCAATATAGCAGCCCAGCTGAATGCACAGAATGTAGATATAAAGTGCGATGTGATGGGCAATCACTTCTGATTACTGGCTAAATGTTATCAAATGCCTGCTGGAAAAACCAAGTTTTTAACTCTTTCCTAAAGTGTTGTAGTGTTGCACTAAAGATGGAGGCGGGACCGAGAGGAGGGCCTCCTCGACAGATCTTAGAGCCCGTGTCGATTCATAGGGGGAGATGCGGTCACAAAGATAGGCTGGACCTGAACCGTTCTACACTGTAGAATGAATGCTGCTATGGCTCAGAGATATGGAATCCTCTACTGCTTTATGACACTAGGACTTTAAAGGGGGCAGCCCCACATTTTGGGCTTATTCTGCCGCTTGCAGAATTCTGGGAAATGGAGTTTAGGGTGGGGCCTTTTGAATTCTCAGCTACAGAGGTCCATGCCATCCCAAAGTACATTTTCCAGAATTCTACAGACATCATAAGAATCCCAAAATGTGGAGCTGCCCGCTTTAAAGCCTCACAACCTCATCCTATGGGTTAATTTGCCCATCATACGCCGGTTCTTCTTTGCAGTGTACAATGGGCAAATTAGTTGGGCGATGCAGGGCGTGGGGCGACGCCCCCCGCTGAGACCACACGGATTTGCCACGATGCGTGGTGAATCCATATACCAATGTGAGAAGGTCTTTATAGTGATAAAACAGTTGTTGGGCCCTCTTTGTCAGAGAAAGCGAAAGCCCTTGCAACACAACAATCCCCAGGATTCCATCACATTGTGCCTTGGCAGTGCCAGTGGTGTCAAACTGCATTCAATCTACAGCTGCACCCATAAAGGGACAGACTTGGGGGAATTTGGTGGCCCAATTTTATCAGATCATTTTGAAAGGCGGGGTGGGGAGGCTCAGCTCTTGCTTTTTCTTAGAGAAAGCTCAATTCCCTTGTCTTGGGCTCTTAAGTGTCTAAAGGTCTGACTGGGTTTAATTAAAGCAACTTCTTCTGCTGATAACATTAAAATTTAATTTCAGCTAAAATGAAAAGATAAAATAAACTAATGGAGATCCAGAAGGACAATTTGGTACTATTGTCAGAAAATACATTAAAGTTGGATCCCCCCCTTTTACTTCACTTTCCTCTCCTTGTACTTCACTTCCTTACTTAAGGAACCCCTGGTGGCGCAGTGGGTTAAACTTTTGTGCTGGCAGGACTGCTGACCTGAAGGTTGGGTTGCTGACCTGAAAGTTGCCAGTTTGAATCCAACCTGGGGAGAGCGCGGATGAACTCCCCCTATCAGCTCCAGCTCCATACAGGGACATGAGAGAAGCCTCCCACAAGGATGGTAAAAACATCCGGGCATCCCCTGGGCAACGTCCTTGCAGATGGCCAATTCTCTCACACCAGAAGCAACTTGCAGTTTCTCAAGTCTTTCCTGACACAAAAAAACTTCCTTACTTTATTAAAGAACTAGCTGTGCCCAGCCACGCGTTGCTGTGGCAAAATGGTGGTGGTATTGGTTAAAAATTGTTGTGGAATTTTTATTTGATGTTATTTGTATTTTTAATTAATTTTATTGTAACTTATCTTTTTATTTATTATATTTTATTATTTTCTTGTATTATTGTTAGTTATTTTCTGTTATAGTATTTTATTGTATTAATTTTTAGTGTTTTTAATTATTTTAGTGTTTTTTATTATTTTTATTGTATTATTTGTATTTATTTTATTTTTATTCCTTCATTATTATTTGTGTTTTTATTATTTTATTTTATTATTTGTATGTATTATATTTTATTATTTGATTATATTATTTTTATTTATGTTTTTAAATTGTATTATTTTATTTTGTTTTTTTATTTGTTTTTTGTATTTATTTTATTATTTTTGTTTCTCTTTGTATTGGGTTGCTCTGAGTTCTGTGGTCTGCCTGGTCATGTTCCAAATGTATTCTCTCCTGATGTTTCGCCTGTATGTATGGCAGGCATCCTCAGAGGTTGTGAAATGTGTTGTAACGAAAGCAAGTGGGGTTTATATATCTGTGGAATGACCAGGGTGGAAGAAAGAACTGTTGTCTGCTTTAGGCAAGTGTGAATGTTGGAATTGGCACTAAATAGCCTTGTAGCTTCAAAGCCTGGATGGTTCCTGCCTGCCTGGAATGAACAAAATGTGGCTCCCAGTATTAAAAAAACCTGTGAAATCAGGACAGTTAACTAAAGAACAGCACTGAGCAATCAGGGAATTCCAGACATGATGTACTGAGGGCCAGCTAACATCTCCCAACAAAGGATTCCTCTCCGAAGCAGGAAGCAGCCAAGCCTTGAAGGTGCAAGGGCATTCAATGGTAATCAAGGTGGCCAAGTGGAACATTCACAGTCGTCTCAGACAGATCAGAGTTGTCCCATCCTGGATATCATTGCTGAGATAGAAATAAACATCCCATTTGTCTGTTTTCAAACAGATCTCATAATCTCTGAGGATGCCTGGCATAGACATGGATGGCAGTTTGGCAGCAGATAGGGTCGTGAGGGAATGGGATGTTTAATCGGCTTTTCCTCAATCCCTTCTTATTATCCAACATATTCAGTTATCCAATGTTCTGCCAGGGTGTTTATGTTGGATAAGTGAGACTCTACTGTATATGTTATATTATCTGCTTAGAACTGGATTATATGAGGCTCCTTCTACAGCTGAATAAAATGCACACTGAAGTGGATTATATGGCAGTGTGGACTCAAGATAATCCAGTTCAAAGCAGATAATATAAGATTATAAATAGGTTATATAGCTGTGTGGAAGGGCCTTGAGTCTACAATGCCATATAATCCAGTGCAAATTAGATAATCTGTATTTTATAGGCAGTGTGGAAGAGAGAGTGAGGCCTGAGTAGGTTGCTAGGTGACCAAGTGGGCGGGGCTTAGTCTTCTAACTGGCAGCAATTGGCTAAAGACAATTATTCCTCTCCCTCTAATTAGGACTTTATTTTTCTTTTCTTTTTGTTGTCGGAACGTACGGGCAAGGATGGTGGATTGTGCTGCCAAATTTCTAGGTTCTGGGGCTTGTACTTTTGTTGTTTAGTGGCAGGGGAGGACACCATTTGTCTTTTATATATATAGATATGTATAATGATAATTTCCCCCCACTCCTCTATGTCTCTGACGATCCAATAGACTTATGTATAGAACTAATTAACTAACATATTAACTGGCAATTCACATATTGTATTCTTTTATGGTCCTTATTTCTCCCTTCTTTCCCTCCTTTTTGTACTGTTCTCTTGAACTCAATTAAAATTTATCTTGAAAACAAAATAAAATTTACTTATGGCAAAAACAAAAAAACTTAACTTCAGCAGTTCTCTTCTGTGAAGGAGCTACCAAGTACAAATCTTTGTTCTTTTTATACTGCTCCTGGAAGGGTGCATCTACACTGTAGAACTCATGAAGTTTGACACCACTTGAGCTGCCATGGCTCATTGCAATGGAATTTGGGAAGTCGTCGTTTTCCAAAATCTTTAGCCTTCTCTGCCATAATGCGGATGTCTCATCAGACCACAATGCCCTGTAGCCATGGCAGTATAAATGGTGTCAAACTGCATATAATTCTGCAGCATAGATGCAACCAAAGTGATATCAAAGCACTATAACTGTGTGCCATAGATCTGATGTTTCTCTAAAATGGTTTTATTGATTTTAACACTGAAACATTCAATTCATTTTAAAAATTCATGATTTTATGCATCGGTTTGTTACAGAATTCACACAGTGCTAGACCTAAGAAGATTGGTGTTTTGTAACACTGTCTAAATGAAAGAGCCACAGAGGCATTCATGTGACAGCATAAAAAACACGCAATCTGGTGTCACAACAGTATGAAACCTGGTTGTGCTGAGTCTTGCTCCAGAGGTTTCAAGAACTAGATATGTTCTTGAAGCGGTTTTTTAAAGAAAAAAATAGTAATATATAATATTAGCTTTTTCCAAAAAAGAAGGAAGAAATGATAACTATTGAAAAGAAACTATCCATCTCCTGTGGTGCTGCAACACTGAAATATCTTTGATTCTGTACCCACAGGCACTCCAGTGAACACAAGGCAAGTATTATTATTGCTATTATTGGCTCATTATACATTGAAATTTTCAGTGGAGTCAGAAAACTGCTCATATTAAGTCACTCAGTGGAAGTTCATTTGTCAAGAAGAGGAAGAGAATGTAGGGAAAGGCCAGCATTTCTTCTTATCTTTGATACTTTCAATACAGATATTGTCAATGAAGGCTTGGAGCGTGATGTAACCAGCCAAGCTTCCTATTGAATATATGTAATAACAATAGAACTGTAAATCAAAGGGAAAAGAATAAACCAATAAAATATACAAGAAGGGAAGTGACAGCAGCTGGCATTGCGCTTAACTAATTTGGCACTGGGTTCTCCAAGTCATTTTTTTAAAGGCTCTTGACACATTCCATAGTGAATAAAGCAAAAAACTACTTACAAATGGACAGCAACTTATAGTGTCCTAGAGAAAAATGGCAGAAGAATAGAATATATAGATTAGATATAAAACAGATAATAAGCGAGAGGAAGACTGATGCATGTACATTATGAAAGCTTACAAGCAGATAATAGCTACATGTCCAATATCACATTAATAGGTCTAAGTCATGAGGATTTTTTTTAATATAACTGTTTATGAATTTTATTTCACAAGAATTTAATTTAATCAAGATATAATCTTAATTAATGATTGCCAGCATGACCACTACTGGGTTTTGCCTATAGTTTTTTTCTGTTTGAAAATGTCCAGTTGGTCATGTTGGTTTCCCACTCTCCATGTTCCCCCCACTCTTCCCAAATGTCTCTTGAAAACTCCAGGTCCCGTAATTCAGATTTCATTGTACCCACATCCAATCTACGTTTGATTCAATTTGATAAAGACTACAAGAGAAAGTAAGTAGGAGAAAACCAACCTTGCTTGGATCGTCTATCATTTCGTTCTAAAAGAAATTGCAGATGGAATTAAGAAAATCTGTTCACTCAACAACTTCCTGTGAAATTTCAGCAGACTATCTTTAATCCTTTCTCAAGTACAGAGAGAAGTAAAAACCCACACATACATACATGTCATTTTCTGACAGTAGAAGCACATAAAATATCGCAAAGAACACTACTCTGAAAACAAGGGAATTCCAGACAGGAAACAATCAGGGCCAGCTAACACCTCCCAACAAAAAAATTCACTCAGGGAGGAAGCAGCCAGGCTTTAAAGCTGCAAGGCCATTACGTGCTAATTATTTTGCCTAATTGCAGCATTCATACTTTCCTCCAACAGACAAAAAAATATATTGTATATTCACAACATTTAGGAAACAATATCCCCTGATGGCACAGCGTGTTAAAGCTCTGAGCTGCTGAACTTCTGGACCAAAAGGTCGCAGGTTTGAATTGGGGGAGCGGAGAGAGCCCCTACTGTTAGCCCCAGCTTCTGCCAACCCTAAAGTTCAAAAACATACAAATGAGAGTAGATGAATAGGTACTACTCCGGCGGGAAGGTACCGGCGCCCCATGCAGTCATACCACATGAACAATGCCAGCTCTTTGGCTTAGAAATGGAGATGAGCACCAACCCCCAGAGTCAGACATGACTGGACTTAATGTCAGGGGAAAACGTTTACCCTTTACCTTAACTACCACCAATTCCTCAATACTTTATTTCCCATACCACCATACTTCGCCACAGCGACGCGTGGCAAGGCACAGCTAGTAAATATATAAAATAAATGTATCTTTCATTATTACAGCTTCATTTATTTAAAAAGGTCAACACATTTGTATATTCTAGTAGGGAATCACATTTTTTGTAACTCCATATAAATATACTATCTAGGCTTGGTGGGTGTTAAGTCTTTAGAAGTGTCTATCTCCTGTTTTAGAGCCTGTCCAACACTACATGCAGCAGTTCCACCACTCTTAATCTGATGCATTCTGAAAACTTAAGTCCCATTCTGCTCTTACATATTATTTTTGCCAGAAAACCTGTGTCTGTAAGATAAAATGCAAATCAATGCCATACCTTTAACAGATTCTTGTATCCCTCTTTGATAGCTGAATGGTTGCATCTACTGAAGTCGTAAGCTCCAACAATTGCATTGGAAAACAACTGTGCTAAGCCAATGCAATGGAGTAAAAAAATCATCTTGGAAGAAACTAGACAGAAAGGAGAAAATATTAAATAGTGGTTATGAAAGCTTCCTTTTTGCAGCAGCATTACATTTTAGCTGAAATGTTAGCAATGCAGTGTATTAGAAATGAATGAACGAGTGAGTGAAGTGGTGCGCCCAGCCCTGAAATATTGGAAAAGGAAGCTATATATCTACCCATGATGTCCCTTAGAAAAAGATTTTTGCTTCTGAGTTCCTTCCAGTGGTGTCTCCATATATTTACCTTTTCGCCTCCGGGTATTTCCCCATTCTTGGTCTCATTTACCAGGTGTCTCATTCCTATAAGCAATTCATAAACACAATGTTCCATTATCAATTTCCAAGGAAGCAGAGGTTTTAAAACAACATAAGCATCTCTAGCATCCAAATTGAAGCCTACTTGGAGCTTGTTCAAACTTTTACATCGGGTGAGTCAAGGTAACCTATCAACCCTTTAGTATATATTATGACATCATCATCTGTTTTGTTAAGAATGTGTACGTAAGCATGTTGCATCATTATATTTGCAGTGCTGAATATTAAAAAATCATCATAAACACACAACTCTTTGTTTAAACATGCTCTTACTCATAATACTGTAGTGAAAACTGGATTTTTTTGCCCTTTATGTCAATGAGGTCAAGAAAACTATTGTTAGAAAATACAGGAGTATCCCTCATTCAAAATGCTGGGGATTAGAAGGGGTTTGAGCTGTGAGTTTTGGAATACTTGCATATACATAATCAGATATCTTGGTAATCTCATTTATGTTTCATATACATTTTATATAAATAACCTGAAAGTAATCGTTTAGACAATATTTTAAATGATTTTGTGTATGAACATAGTTTGTTTGCATTGAACCATCAGGTATCAACAATGTAAATATTTCTGCTGCTCAAGTGGGCAATTTTGGATTTTTGAATATTTCAGATTTTAGAATTCCAGATAAGGGATGCTCAACTGGAATTGATTTTGGGAGGAATATCACAATAACGATTAACTTTACAATTTCAGAACTACAATAGCTTTGCTATATTAGGTGATTTATTATTCTGTGTATTTTATTTACCAAAGTATTTATTGACAATCCTCTTTCAAAGATCTCAGGGAAGAGATGAATATTGCATCCAGCCAAGTTTCAATATGTCACACCTTTCTAAAGAAACAAGTATCACAAGCAGTTTCGTCCGCTAGATGGTGCTCTCATATTCTAGGTAGGATTTCAAAGAGTTGAATTTCCTCTGCTACTGGCTTATCCTTTGGCCATAAGTCTAACCTGTTTACATTCTGAGAATACATGTGCATTACAGATCTTTAAACACTGACAATAGCACGTGGCAGTAAATTCATCATGTTATACAACAAATTTGATAGAAAAAGTAGTTCAATACGCAGTAATGTTATGTTTTAATTACTGTATTTACGAATTTAGCACCAAAATATCATGATATATTGAAAACATTGACTACAAAAATGGCTTGGATAATCCAGAAGCTTGGATAAGCGAGGCTTGGATAAGTGAGACTCTACTGTAGCAGTAAAGGAAACAGAAGATAAAGTGCAAAAGCAATGCAAGGTCTTATAGCAGATGTGAAACAAAAGTCTTTGGTAACAAGTCTTCACAGCAGACAGGAGCAAGAGTCTTTGGCAAAAAGGCTTATAGTATACAGGAACAAGAGTCTGTGGTAAGTCTTTTGCAAAGCCAGTGCTAGAGCTGTAGCACAGAGACCAAAACACACCAAGTAGGTGGTTGCTGCCAGTTCTGACTACTGGCTTTGCTGCTAATGTATAGCCCTGAGTTCCCAGCACAGATGTTCCTAGAGCGAGGTCTGATTGCTCAGCATTTTTGCTGTGATTGTAGCTGACTTTCTCCTTTCTTCTTTTGCCCTTCGCCATTCTAAAAATGTAGAGACTTGTATGTCTTCCTCACCTTCTCTTTCTTGGCCGCAAATCCCCAAGTGTTACCTCTTCAGCCTCCTGTTTTACCTCCTCTCAGAAACTGAAGAGTAGTCCACAACAGGGGGAAAGTTTGATTGAAGTTCCTTTGTCATCCAAATGGTTATTGGTAGATATCTGAAAAACTTTGGGAGGTCTTTGCTTATTGGGCTCCAAAGCCACCACGTGATCCAGAACTCCCTTCCACCCTACACCCAATCCCACACACTCTACACTTCCCCAAACTTCCTTCAAGAGTCACTTTCTGAAGGTTCTAGGAAGGCAGAGTGGGGGCTCCTAGAGTCGAGGTCCATAGATGAGAAGGGATTCTCTCTCCTTCTCTCTGGCTTGCTTCCCTCCCCCTTTTAACATTGACATACTATCCAAATGTTGTAGGGCAGAAGAAATCCCCGTAAAACAAGACAACCCTCTTCCATCATTGACACCAGAACAATACCTAGAATGAACTTCTTCTTAGACAATGCAATTGTAACCATGGGATGAGCACCTGTGCATCCAAGGACTTTCACCATCAACACCAGTAGCTCCAGGAGCAGCAGCAGCAACAGCAGTCCTTCGACACAGGAACCCCAACTTTCCCATCTGGTCCTAGTGCTTTTCCAGCTTGTGATAGTTACCCTACTGTTGGATGCTATGGAGCTGCTTGGGTGGGCCCTGCTGCTGGACCCTGTGCCCAATAGCACCCACAGAGCTTCCACACCATCAACACCACCGGCATCAGCTGTCCCCCAACCCCACTGGCCTTGGTATCCCCTTCACTCAGTCCTCCCAGCCTCAGTTCCTAAGACCATCAGAAATCTGTGTTTTCTGAAAGTTTTAGGTGACTCCTGTAAAAGGGTTGTTTAACTCCCCCCAAAGGGGTCGCAACCAACAGATACAGAACCACTGCCATAGACAGAAGATCAGAGCTCCATACGTTGCAGTGCCTGCAGCCCAATAAATAAGAACTGAATGGCTTTTATGATCCCTACTAATCCTAGACCAGTGATGGCAAACTGGTTTAGGATTAGTAGTGCCCAAACCGGGGGTAATGGGGGGGGGTGGTGTGTCTTTATTTATATCATATATTTTCCCCAAAACTGGGACTCAGAGTGTCAGGAGCAAAGCATTATTTTTGTCATGTCATTTTAATTTAAATGCAGATTCTGATCTGCTCCAAAAATGATCTAGAAGAAAGTTCTATTAGATCTAATAGTTCTAACAAAATTAGCATAGCCAAGGGGAAGCCATTAAAGCAGTTGTGGCAAACCTATGGTACATGTACCAAAAGGGGCATGCAGTGCCCTCTCTCCTGGCACACGCCCATCACCTGCTGCCTACTCACCATTCTGCCCCCACTCGTCCATCCGCTCGCCCACTCCTTGCTGGCTTCCCATTTTCCTGCCCCCTTTCTCACTTGCTCAATGCTCCTGCTCACCACTGCACCCTTACTCACTCACTCACTCATTTGCCCACCCCCTTGCATGCTCCCCCCTCCCGCTAGCTCGAACACTTGCTTGCTTGCCCACCCCATCATTCATTTGTTTGCCCACCCCCCACTCATTCCCACGCTTGAGTCAATTCATTTGTAGTGTGGTCTTCCTCTTTTTTTTACTGCCTTCTACTTTTCTTCTCTTCTGAGTCATGTCATTTGATAACATACTGAAACGATGACAGCCTGAGTTTAGTCATTTTACGTTCTAGGAAAAGTTCAGCCTTGGTTTTTTTCTAGGAATCGTTGATCTATTTTGTTTCAGTTTTGGCAGTCTGTGATATTTGTAACTCTCCTTCAGAATCACATTTCAAATGGGTTGATTCTCTTAATGTCAGCCTTCTTCATAATCTGATAATGATTTTTTGGAACAGAGATTACCTGCGATAAAAGGATGTACCAAAGCTGGGAAAAGTTATGTTTTGGGACCACATGTTGTCTCCATGGCTATTTGTTCTATTCTATTTTGTGGGCTGTTTTTATAGAGATTTTTTTAGATCAGTAATACTTCTCCAAAGTTTTTTTTTTTTTAAAGATGAGACTCAAGGCCCTACCATACTATACTGTTATAATACAATTATTCCACTTTAACTGCCATGGCAAAATCATATGGAGGTTTGTGGTTTGGTGAAGGCCAAGGGTTCTGTGGCTGAGTATTCAAAATGCCTTCCCCAAACTGTAAATTCCAGGATTTTATACTATGTAGCCATGGTAGTTAAAGTGGAATAACGGCTCTATAGCAGTATAATGTGGTAGCATCTATAGCAGAGTTGTACTCGAATCCTGTTTCATCTGTTTCTTTCATGGTTTTGTACTGTTCTGTCCATTCAGATGGCACGGAACAGTACAAACCCCTCTGGAAAGAAAGAAGCAGTGAAATAAAAAAAGGAGGGGGAACGGTAGCTGTTTGGTCAGCTGATTTCTGCGCTTTGCTGTAGGCCCTGCCTGGCAAGCTTCAGGTGCTTGATGACTCGCTGCTCTGATTTAGGCTCTGGCTGGTAGGCCCTGAAACTTTGCTGCCCAAGGCCCGAAAAAATCTTAATTTTTTTTAGACATTGGATGGAAAAGCTCACTTGTATAGGCACTTGTTTTTAAAGCAGCGGATGGAAACAGAAATGGGACCATAGGAATTGTACAAATAGAAACGGGTAGTGATTCCATACAAATGCACACCACTAATCTGTAGTAGGCTGAGTTGGTTCTATGGTTTGTTTTCCTTTACAAGTTTTTTTTTTTAAAAGCTCACAGTATTACAGTGTAAACATTCACTGATGCACCTCAGTTTTTAAAAAGAAATAAAGGATGAGAAAAGAAGAATACTTTTTTTTTTGTTCTGTATCTCAGAATGGAAACAGAAATGAACTTCAGGGAGAAAACGTAACCAATGTCAAAAATTTCCGGAAATAAGTCAAGCACATCAAAACATTATTTGGATTTTTTAAAACCCTGAATTACAGCAACAACTACCACAATCTCTTAACTCAATTTGCCCATCTGGAGGACCATTTCTTAAACCTGTTTTTTATGACAAAGGAAACTTTTAAAAAGCGTGCATATTCCGAGATCAGATGAGATTGGTCATGTTCAGGGTGGTATGGCCGTAGACAAAGTATTCATGTTGAGTTCATCAACCATTTAATATAGTAGATTTGCTAAATCACTGCTTTTCTATTGTAGAATGGTATCTGGACTCACCCCCACCCCTGCATATGCATAGATACATTTAAAAGGCTTTGTCTATTAGTGTAGCTGTGTTGTGTGTGTGTGCATAGCTCAAAATGGGTGCCACTAGATAAAGCTTTGACTGCACAATCACAGCACTTTGCCAACTGAAGTTTATGATTGATTATTTAGGAGTCATAATCTTCTATTTATAGTCTTCCTGTTATTCTATTTCTTTCTAAAATTCATTAGGAACATGACAGAATCAACGAGCAATGCCTTTGAAGGAGGGGGCATCTCAATGAGGATGCATTGGTAGATAACAGCCAACATGGTGTAGGGCTTGAAGCACTGGGCATTTTCTCTGACACTTTATCCTGATTAAAGGGGGGAATTGGCTCTATGGCAATTGCATGAGATCCGGAGCTGATTTGAGTTAATGCAGGCCAAGGCCATTAGATGTAGCCTTGAACAAGGTTTACAGAAGTTAAGGGATTGCCAAAGCTTTCCCCAAAATCCAGAGCAAACCACAACTTTGGGCAGCTGTATTTGGGAAGTGGCTTCTGGTGTTTAAATCACCATTTCATTTCCATGGTAGCCATGGGGACAGAGATGGCACCTATCTTGTCCCGTTTATCTGGTATTTGTGTTGCCCGCTGGGCACAAAATGACTCTGGACACTGTTCAGCACTTGGAGTGATGAGGGAATTAGAGACGGGAGGGACAAAAACAAGTGAGAAATTCCTCATTTCCCAGCAGTCTCTCAGCCCAATTAAGGCAATCGGTTCAGCAGGTATCGGCCAGCAATATCAAATCTAGATCTAGAGCAGAGGCCACCCTCTGATTGCTACATGTACACAATGGATTATGATTGTCACCTTTGTCTAGGAATTTTGCCTGGCCCCAGATGTAGAGGAAATTCTTCAGCAGGGTCAGCAGAAGATGAAGACTCCTGTGGCTTGCTTTACAGAAATCATATAACTGATACATATATTTGATATATATTTGGTACATATAGGAACACAGCAGAGAGTACAGGATACAAGGTAGACAAAAGGTTATCAGAAAAGGATACATTTTATCAAAAAGTTGGGAAAGGATAGTGGTTTTGTTTGAGATTTGCTGTTACAGATCTGGTCTGCATGTGTGCTGATATGTATCAGCGCGTATTTGTGGACCTTTAATAAAAGGAATATAAAAATTAAGAATGAACTTTAAGGGAGTTGTAGCTGTGGTCAGTCTGCTAGTCCTGCTCTTTGCTGGAGCTGCAGAAGTTCAACAAAAGGGAAAGAAAATAGTTTGTTTTATTCTGGTGCCCTTAGAGAACTATAAATCATTGGGGGGGGGACTGTGTTCAATAACCAAACCATGGCTCTTCCAACAGAATGACAGTGCTGTAATGTTTAGTGTGACAGAGTTCCAGGGAAGATAGAGCAGTTTGGGATGTATGTATCTACAGCAGGCATTGGATTAGTCATCAGATTAAATAAAAAAACAAGTTGATGGCCATTTAGCTTTCTTATAAAAAGGGGCTCTTGGAGCTGTGACAGTGACTCCTCTGGGAAGCGGTTCACTTTCCTCTGATCTCCTGGGCTGACTCATTTTATTTCTGAGGAGTGTGCTCTCTGGGCATCATCCCAGCTTCTCTGACAACACACCCTCCTGTGGCAGTTTTGGTTACAGTTTTGTAGAAAAGGGCTTCTCTGATAGCTTATCTCAATTCACTCTGGAAGTATGCAATCTTCCTTGCCAATAAATTCTGTTGCACGCTACGGTACATACATTAGAGAAATAATCCATAGGATTGAACTTGATCACAGTTCTATACAGTATTACGAATCTCATTTCCTTAGGTTTCCTTAGATTACAAATGGCATTCTAATTCAGCATACATTTCAACTGTCCTGATTCATTAGGGATACTCTTGATTAATCCTATGCTATCCCACTGAGAAACTGTGCTAACTAGGATCCATGCAGGGATTGGCTGGAGGAGGTCTCTCTGATGTTACTGACAGAAGGTGGAGATCCCCATGGCGAGAAGAAGAACAGCTGATGGTTGGTCAGTTTGAAGGTGCAGTCCATTGCATAGACGCCCCCTGAGAGGATGCCAAACTGGGGGAAGTGGTGATGTGGGCATGCAGATGATTCCTTGATTAACTTGTGTCCAGTTCCATAGAGACAAAGGTGCAAAACCCAGACAAAGAGTGACAATCTCAAATAAACGCGGGCTTGGCTGCCTAATCAGAAAGCTAATGGATTCATATTTGTTTAGCCTTCTCTTCCATGGGAATGACAAGACCAAGTTGAACCTGTCTTTCTTCAATTGTAACCCACTCCTTAACAGTTGCTCCCCAGTCTGCCCCCAAGATTTGGGGAACTCCTTTTCCTTTCTCTTTCTCTAAACCAGGGGTCCCCAAACTAAGGCCCGGGGGCCAGATGCGGCCCTCCGAGGTCATTTACCTGGCCCCCGCCCTCAGTTTTATAATATAATATATTGTATATACATATAATATTGATAATAATGTTATAATGTAATACAATATAACACTAATAATAATACCATATAATAATATTAATTATATATTCTATATTACATATAATATTACTGATAATATTACAGTATAGTGGTATAGTTCAATAAAGTAATATATAATGCTAATATTGTGCTATGCTAATAATATAATATATTGTATGTACATATAATTTGTAAGCCACTCTGAGTCCCCTTTGGGGTGAGAAGGGTGTAATACAAATGTAGTAAATAAATGCAGTAAATAAATAAAAAATAAATACATTTTAGACTTAGGCTCGCCCAAAGTTTGAAATGACTTGAAGGCACACAACAACAACAACAACCCTAATTAACTTGACTATCTCATTGGCCAGAAGCAGGAGTACACTTCCCATTGAAATCCTGATAAATGTATGTTGGTTAAAATTATTTTTATTTTTAAATATTGTATTGTTCTTTCGTTGTTGTTGTTGTTGTTGTTGTTGTTGTTGTTGTTGTTGTTGTTTTTGCACTACAAATAAGACATGTACAGTGTGCATCGGAATTTGTATTTTTTTTTTTTCAAATGATAATCCGGCCCCTCAACAGTCTGAAGGATTGTGGACCGGCCCTCGGCTTTAAAAGTTTGAGGACCCCTGCTCTAAACCTTTGATACACAGAACAAATCTATGACAATTCTGAAGCATGCTCTCCCGTAGTAAGTGCCACTGAGCTTGATAATAAATCTTGTGACATACCATTGCACTACACAGTAGCAAGAACTAAAGTAAGGTTGCAAGAGTGAGAACTAGCGATTGCGCCCATTATTGTAATGATAGTGTGGAAGAAGAAACAACAAACAGGTGTTACCTGTCGTTCAACCTAGTAAGAAGCAACATCTGCTGAAAATTCCCCTTTCACATGACAGTTTGAGAGGCAGATCTGCAGTTATTACTGTAGCAACCCTAAATGGAAGCATGCTTTTTTTTTAAACCTAATGCAGGGAAACTTGGCATTTGAAAGGAAAATACTGCTTGCTTATTTTTTGAGTCTCAATTTTCTGATTAATCTGCTGTCCTTGTTAATAGTTGCCAGGAATGGTTGGGTAGACTCAGTCTAACAGTAATGATTGCAGGTGGGTAGAGAAGGGACCTAATCATATGTGCTGCTGGAATTGCCATGGATTGTGGTGAATCCGTGGGATCCCGGTAGGTGTAGGGAACCTGTTACCCCATGCCCTGTGTCACCCCACTTACCCCAGGCCCCATCCCATAGGGAGAAGCGTCTGCTGCCCGGCTTCCCCCATTGATCCCAATGCAACACGAGATGCCTCCTGTGTTGCCACCACAGTGGCATACACTGGTTCACCTTCCCTTTTACCATGAAGCCCCAGTGGAAGTAGCTGTGCATTGTGGGATGGGAGCCAGGGGGCTCCGTGGCAAAAGGGAAGGTGAACTGCTCTTTGCTGCCAAATTCAGCCCCGTCTGATGAGGTCGCTGATTAAGAAATGCAACCATATACACTCAGAAGTAAGTCCCTAGAGCTGACATGGCCAAATTTTGGCCCTCCAGGTGTTTTGGATTTCAACTCCCAGAAATCCCAGCCAGCTTACCAGCTGTTAGGAATTGTGGAAGTTGAAGTCGAAAACACCTGGAGGGCCAACATTTGCCAATGCCTGCACTAGAGCTTATACGGTAGCAGAGTAAAGGTGTACAATATTGAAGTCTAAATGACATTTTAGAAGGGCATTGCAATGTATTGCCCCCTGCAAGACATATCTTTTCTTCTTCTTCTTAGCTATATCTAGTTTTTATTCTTATTTGATTCCATCCATCTCCTGGAGCTAAAGATGTTGTACATCCTCTTTTCTACACATGCATTTTTCTCTTCACAATATTACTGATGTTGAGCAGTAACACTGAGGATTAGTTCATCAAAATGGTTTAGCAAACAAGTATTGGACAGGCTTTCAAGCTAATTACTCTTGTTCTGTTCTTTTTTCAAAATAAATAAATAAAAGAAATATAAACTGCTTAGAATCTGACAATTATTGTAACAGTTCACCCCCTCAACTCTCCCCCACCTTTTTTGCCAAGAAAAATTCCAGGATACTTAGAGTTCAATGCTCTTTCTTTCTATATTGGCCACAACAGAAAAGATCATTTTCAAAACTGAAGTAAATAAAGGCTTATGATTTCTGCAACATAAGACACAATTTCAAAGCTGGCTGTCCTTTTGACAGAGAATAGATGTACATCCACCATATATTTCAAAAGCTGTTGATATATTTGCTCATCTTAAAGCAATAAAGAAATATTTTTGAACTGAAACTCTGGGCATTTTCAGTACTTTTTCGGTTCTATTACATTGGATACTGACACATATCCAAATTAAATTGGGAAACCCAAATATATTTTGTACATCGGATACATAAACAACTATGGCTATCTGGTCCAAATAGTTATCAAATAGGTTTCCAGGACACTACTGGAGCTGGCAAGATAATACCTGTGTAGCATGTTAATGGATCAAATAAATGGGCTGCCCTGGTTTTGGAATGTGGAACCCTGATCTCACCTCTAGAAGATATTATTACTACTTGCCAGATATCAGTCTTAATTCATTGAAAGCAGGGAATTCACGTATTTGCTGGACAGATCATCTGGGGAGTAGCATTTGATGAAGTAGACTTTAATTATGAAAAATATATCTCTAAGATACTGCAGGAGAATTTGCGTAATTCCACTTGGACAAATTTCAAGCCTTTCCTCATTCCATCACAACCTGTAGCTACACAGGCTAACTCTAAATTCTGTTACTAAAAACAAGGCTACCAAACTCTGTGGAGAGCCCAGATATCTACATCGACAGATATACTCTACTAATGTTATTGCAAGTAAAGTAGAGTCTCGCTTATCCTACCTTTGCTTATCCAACGTTCTGGATTATCCAACGCAGTCTGCCTCCTGCCCGGTCCACAGCTGTTTCTCTAGGCAGGAAGGACTGAACTTTTTATGGATTTAACTTCCGACAATGTTGTTACTGTATGTTCATTTTATTTGTAGTCAATTTGTCAGTAGCCAGTGTTTTTGTAGTCAATGTTTTCAATAGGGTTGTTGTATGTCTTTCGGGCTGTGTGGCCATGTTCCAGAAGCATTCTCTCCTGACGTTTCGCCCACATCTATGGCAGGCATCCTCAGAGGTTGTGAGGTATGGAGAAAACTAAGCAAAGAGGTTAATATATATCTGTGGAAAGTCTAGGGTGAGAGAGGTCAGTATGAATGTAGTGTAGTTAATCACTTAAATTAGCATTGAAAAGCTTATCTGCTGTCTTCTTCCTGCCTCTGGGGCATCCTTTGTTTAGAGTCGTTAACTGCCCTTGGTTGATTCATGTCTGGAAACCCTCTGTTTTCAGAGTATTGCTTTTTATTTACTGTTCTGATTTTTGAGTTTTGTAATACTGGTAGCCAGATTTTGTTCATTTTCATGGTTTCTTCCTTTCTGTTGAAGTTGTCCACATGCTTGTGGATTTCAATGGCTTCTCTGTGTAGTCTGACATGATAGTTGTTAGAATGGTCCAGCATTTTTGTGTTCTCAAATAGTATTCTGTGTCCAGGCTGGTTCATCAAATGCTCTGCTATGGCTGATTTCTCTGGTTGAATTAGTCTGCAGTGCCTTTCATGTTCTTTGACTCTTGTTTGGGCGCTGCGTTTGGTGGTCCCTATGTAGACTTGTCCACAGCTGCATGGTATCCGGTAGACTCCTGCAGAAGAGAGAGGATCCCTCTTGTCCTTCGCTGACCGTAGCATTTGTTGGATTTTCTTCGTGGGTCTGTAGATAGTTTGTAGGTTGTGCTTCTTCATCAGCTTCCCTATGCGGTCAGTAGTCCCCTTGATGTATGGTAAGGACACCTTTCCTCTGGGTGGATCTTTGTCTTGACTCTCATGGCTTGTTCTTGGCCTTGCAGCTCTTCTGATGTCTGTGGTGGAGTATCCATTGGCTTGTAGAGCCCAGTTTAGGTGGTTGAGTTCACCTTGGAGGAGGTGAGGTTCGCAGATTCTTTGTGCACGGTCTGTCAGGGCTTTGATTGTGCTCCTTTTTTGACTTGGGTGATGGTTGGAGTTTTTATGAAGGTATCTATCTGTGTGTGTAGGTTTTCTGTAAACTGTGTGGCCCAATTGTTGATTTGCGGATGACCAGAACATCTAGAAATGGCAGTTTTCCTTCCTTTTCTTTTTCCATGGTGAATTGGATGTTTGGGTGGATGCTGTTAAGATGGTCCAGGAACTTGCTGAGTTCTTCCTCTCCATGGCTCCAAATTGTGAAGGTGTCATCTACGTATCTGAACCAAACAGTTGGCTTTTTTGGTGCTGTTTCTAGGGCCTGTTTTTCAAAGTATTCCATATAGAAATTTGCTACTACTGGGCTGAGAGGGCTCCCCATGGCCACTCCATCCTTCTGTTCATAGAATCCAGTGTCCCACTGAAAGTAGCTAGTGGTGAGGCAATGGTGAAACAGGGCTGTGATGTCTTCTGGGAAGTTTTGTTTGATTAGTGTGAGGGTGTCAGCTACTGGGACTTTGGTAAAAAGGGACACCACATCAAAGCTGATCAGGATGTCCTTGGTGCTTAGATTGAGGTTGCTGATCTTTTCTATAAAGTGTGTAGAGTCCTTGATATAATGTGCAGTGAGCCCAATGTGGGTTTGTAGCTGTGTAGCCAGAAATTTTGCCAGGTTGTAAGTCGGCGATCCAATGGCACTTACAATGGGTCTGAGTGGGATGGAGTCCTTGTGGATTTTGGGGAGTCCGTAAAGCCTGGGTGGGAGGGCTTCTGATTTGCACAGCTGTTGGCGTATGTCAAAGTTAATGGAGGAGTTCTTGATTAGAGTGTTCGTTTTTCTGGTGATTTTGTTAGTGGGGTCTTGTTTCAGTGTTTTCAATACATTGTGATGTTTTGGTGCTAAATTCATAAATACAGTAATTACTACATAACGTTACTGTGTACTGAACTATTTCTTCTGTTGATTTTTTTGGAAATCATGATGTTTTGATGCTTAATTTGTAAAATCAAAATGTAATTTGACGTTTAATAGGCTTTTCCTTAATTCCTCCTTATTATCCAACATTTTTGCTTATCCAATGTTCCGCCGGCCCGTTTATGGTGGATAAGTGAGACTCTACTGTCATAATAATGCTATCCACAACATCAAGGGTTCAAATATCAGCTCATCATCCTATAATATCTGGTATCTTTTACCAACAATGTCATACTGGATTCCATACTGGAAAACCAGGTTGGTTCCTAGCAAAAGAATAAATGGACAGGATAATCTATTTTTCTATACAGTCATACCTCCACATGTGTGGTTTTGACTTTGCAGATTTGAGTGTTCATGAATTTGATTAAAATTATCTCTTTAAGTCCTTTAGACTGACTATGGTCAACTTACAGCATTGTCACACCAGAGCATGGATCCACTTTAAATCTGGTTTCTGCCTCCTGCAGAATTCTGGTGTTTGTAGTTTAGTGAGGTCCAGGACCTGCCTGGCTAAGTAGTTTAAAGACCCCTCTCTAAACTACATGCCCCAGAATTCTGCAGGATGCAGAAAGTGGATTTAAAGTGGATCCGGTGGTGAAGTGTGTTAAAGCACTGAGCTGGAGACCGAAAGGTCCCAGGTTCAAACCCCGGGAGCGGCGTGAGCGGCCACTGTTAGCTCCAGCTCCTGCCAACCTAGCAGTTCGAAAACATGCCAATGTGAGTAGATCAATAGGTACCACTCCGGCGGGAAGGTAACGGCGCTCCATGCAGTCATGCCGGCCACATGACCTTGGAGATGCCTATGGACAACACCAACTCTTCGGCTTAGAAATGGAGATGAGCACCAACTCCCAGAGTCGGTCACGACTGGACTTAACGTCAGGGGAAACCTTTACCTTTACCTTATGCTCTATTGCAGTGGTTCTCAACCTGTGGGTCCCCAGATGCTTTGGCCTTCAACTCCCAGAAATCCTAACAGCTGGTAAACTGACAGGGATTTTGGGGAATTGTAGGCTAAAATACCTACAGGGGACCCACAGATTGAGAACCAGTGCTCTAATGCGATGAGGTTACTCCTATTATGCTGGAGAAAATAGAGATCTGTAGAAAGAACATCTCTCTAGAAGTTTCTACGTTCTCCAATGCAATTTTATGGTCAACTTCCAGTGGATGTTGACTACAGAATCATGTTGGAAGACTGAGAACTTCCTAGAGAGGTAAAAATAGCAATTTCTTTGCTACTTTTTGCCCGGAAAACCCAACAATTGCTTTATTTGCAAGTTTTTCACTTTCACCGTGGTCCTGTGTTCATAACCACAGTGAATGTGGAGGGCTGGCTATAATTTGAATCCATTGCTCTGTGTCTTAGTCACTAATACACCAGAAAACAAGCCTATTTTCTCTATAGGATGACATCCTTACAAATATTTAAAAATTATCATCATGTCTCCCCTTAACCACCTCTCTCCAGGCTAAATATACCCAGTTTCCTAAATCTCTCCTCATAGGGCTTGGCTTCCAAACCTTTTACCATTTGGATCACCCTCCTTTGCATACATACCATCTTGTCAGTATCTTTCCTGAATTGTGATGCCCAGAACTGGACACAATATTCCAGGTGAGGTCTGACCAGAGCAGAATAGAATGGTTCTATTACTTCATTAGATATATTGCAGCCTCTACTTCTTTAAGTTTGCTATTTTTAAAAAAATTAGAAGTACTCACATTATATGGAGAATCTGTTTCACAGCTTTCCTTGCAGCTGGATGGCGTCAATATGCTCTTATTAGGATTACTTTAACTAAACAAAAGAAGGAGTGGTTGCAGATCTTTTGAATCAGACCTCTAGGGCTGTAGAACTTTGCCATCCCTACTTTCTTACTGCTGCTCTCTGCATCTTGTTTTGCTTCCAATCATAGGAAACAAACACATTCTGCTTTTGCCCTCAGATCAGGAAGAAAAAAGATGTCTGGTGGTAGTAACTCTTGAAGGAAAAATATCTCACTCGGAGTCTAGTGAGTGTTGAAGGGAAAATAAAATCAACATGCCATAGCTGCCAGAAATAAACAATTTACTTTGCTTTGCAGATATCTCTCCTGTCCTTTAATGCAATAGATTAATGTGGTCATCTGTGCGTATTTCAGAAAGTTAACACTTAGGCTGGAGCTACATTGCCCTATATTTCAGGATCTTATCCCAGATTATCTGCTTTGAATTGGATTATATGAATCTTCACTGTCAAATAATCTGGGATAAGTAGATAATCTGGAATCAGATCCTGGGATATAGGGCAGCATAGATCCAGTCTTAGTTTTTCCTTTCTTCATTCAGCAAACTGGATGACTTCATCATAAAACATGAATTTGTTAGAGCAGTTGTTCTCAATAATACCGTGACTCCTTAATACAGTTCTCATGTTGTGGTGACCCCCAACCATAAAATTATTTTCGTTGCTACTTCATAACTGTTATTTTGCTACTGTTATGAATCATAATGTAAATATCTGATATGCAAGATGTATTTTCATTCACTGGACCAAATTTGGCACAAATACCCGATACGCCCAAATTTGAATACTGGTGTGGTTGGGGGGAGATTGATTTTGTCATTTGGGAGCTGGAGTTGCTGGGATTTATAGTTACCCTTCAATCAAAGAGCATTCTGAATTCCACCAACAATGAAATTGAATCAAACTTGGCACACAGAACTCCCAGTATTTCTCAACCTGGGGGTCAGGACCCCTGGGGGGTCGTGAGGGGGGCTTCAGGGGGTCACCAAAGAACATCAGAGTTAGAGGGATGAGTTACTAATATTCCCCATAGATGGTTAGGGCTCTCAGTGAAGACTGGTCAATGACAGGTTGTTTAATCCTTTTTCCCCAGGAGTTCATCACCCTCCCCAAACATTTCTTTACTGACCCCTTTCATTTATGGTTTTCTAAAAATCCTGTAGGACTATCCTACCATCCTCAACTTAACCAGGTGTGACACAAAGCTAGGATCAATCCTGTAACTGAACAGGGAGGAAAAGTGAGAGCAAATAATAACTTGGGTCAAAGGATCCACCAAGCCCGAGGACTGCTTCCAGTGTAGCCTACGCACAGCATTAATCAAGAAGGATAAGGTTATTTGAGGCATCAGGATTTTATAGAATTTCAGAGTTGTGCTGACAAAAACCTATCTAATGTGTTCATGGTAATCCCCATCTGAGGTCTATCTGAGCAGCACAAAATGTTTCTAGCAAAACATAAATTATGGAACTCAGAAAAACAATACAGGTTATGAGTAAGATGTTAGCTATTTTCAATTAATAGGCTCATTAAACGAGATCATCAGGCAGCTGAATCTTTCACTCTTATTTTACGCCAACAAGATCTGTGTCCAGTTCTGTGCATCAGTTTTAATAAGGTTATCAGCAAGCTAGAACATTCAAAAGAAAGTGACTAAAACCATATTTAACTTGGGGAAGACTGAGTGGTCATGTGATAGCCATCGACAAATGTCTGAAGAGCTGTCATAGTGAAAATGGAGCAGGTCCTACAGATTCAAATATAAGAAAGGAGATTCCAATTAGAAAGGCCATCCTAATGGTAAGAGCTATTTATCAAGGGATTATTATTATTATTATTATTATTATTATTATTATTATTATTATTATTATTTTATATAGTATATTATTATAGTATATTTATTTATACCCCACTTTATCTCTCCCAAAGGAGACTCAAAGTAGCTTAACATAAAAGCATCAGCATGCAATTTAAAATATACAAATATGCAAACATTAAAACAGGATTAAATGTAAACAGTATTTTAAAAAATCCCAGTTAAAAACCATTAAAACATATTCAAAGGTTAAAAAAAAAACAGCACCCCCTGAATTGATCTTAAAAACCTTCTTCTTTAAAGGTCTGTTAGAAATGGGAATTCCTGAAATATAGCAGGAGTTGGATAGGAGTAGACTATGGTTTTCTTCATATCGCAGTATTAAGGCCCTACTTCTTCAGTTGCCATGGCTCCATACTATGGAATTCCATGATTTGTTGTTTCATTAAGTATTTGAAATTCTCCGCCAGAGAGTTCTAGTCCCCCACTAAATTATAAATCACAGGGCCCCATAAGATGCAGTCAGGGCAATTGAAAAGGCAGCAAAGTGTTATAATTGTTCAGTGTGTGGAAATAAATTGAAATAAGGATCTCCTTTGTTAAGAGTTGTTTAAATTGGGATTTGAAGGTAATCTGTTAGGGAAGCTTTAGCACTGGCATTCCCTGCACTGGCAAAGGGTTGAGTTAGATGGCTTTTGGAGTCCTATCTATCTCTGTTTTTTTATGATTTTGCCTTGAAGGAACACAATAGCAGCAACAATGATCTGTATAGCTTTGAGGTCAAAATTTAGAATTTTAAAGACTGCAGATACCGAGAGTCAGTGCCTGGTAAGACCAGCTAACTACCAACGTTCCTGAAAGAAGTTAAGACTTGCCAGTTGAAGGCAAACAACAGAGGATTTATTCAATTTGCAGAAGGGATGCAATGCACAACAATAGATGCCAAGATGTATTAAGGCCTTACTTCTTCAGTAATAATAAATGTACTGTGAAAAGCAACAATTTTTATTTAGTAAAAGTCTCATGTGTTAACATTGTCTAAGTTTGATTTTTCCCTCCTTTGTTTCTGATTGGGTGCCAGGAGCCGGCAAGCGCCGCCTGCGTTCCTGATTGGTCAGGGAGCAGGCTCAAGCCGTCTCACTCTGGGATTGGTGCTGGCCCTGATGATGCAGCTGGGGATCCCCTCCCTGCTGGGTGGGGAAGCCCAGAGGCCACCAATCAGCTGCTGGGAGTATCTCTTTGGGCGGAGAGGAGTCCCCAGGAAGCAATGTTCATATTAGGAGGGCAAGTGACAGGATTATGAAAATATGATGCCTCAGATCCTGTGGACAAAAGGTGCTGATCTTCATTGTCTGTTCCCATCCTGGGCAAACAAAGGAATTGTCCCTTGTCTATTGGGACAGTAGACTAATCACAGTCTCTTTGTTTGGTGTACTGAACAGCTGGTGGCTTGGGTCTCACAGGAGGAGGGATCCCAGGCAATAATCTTGAGTCCCTCAGGTCTGCTGCTGGTAAATATTGTCCAAGTGATAATTGTCTCCACCACACCCCTGGCCTGAGGTGTTAGGAGACATTCCTGGGCCATTGTCCCAGCCCTGGGTTGGGTAGGGGTTAAAAGTTCACAGTTATTTGCCTTATATTCAATATATTTGAGAATAAAGTAAAATAAAAAAATGTATAGTCAAAGCAATGAAAGAGGAAAGTGAGGGTCCAAGGAATGGTGACTTATCAGGTTATGCATTAAAGAGGTTGCTATATTATTCTTTTTCCTTTTGTGTTTTACCTTCTGTGCACATGTACATATCAGAATCAGTGAAGGTGCATCTGATCAGAGTGAAAAAAGATATAGAGTGGGGCAGAGCGAAGGAGTAAAAGCGTTAGGCAGAGCACAAGGGAAGATACACTGTAATAAAGGGAAAGATATATTTTATTTAAGGAAGGGTTAATACTAAGTTAACCCCTGAGGGAGGCTCCTAGTATTTGGGCTTGATCCATCAAAATATGTGCAAGTAAGAATCAGCTCATATTTATTACTTTTAATTAAAAAAAACAACATATATAAATGGGGAGATGGTCCCAGGGAGGGTTTGGCTACTGCTGATCCCTCGCAGGATGGTAAGGACTTCATATAACAGGAAGGACACTGCTTTATTTCATTCAGGCTGAATGTCCTTTAGAAAGTTATAAATCTCTTGGGATAGGTTATGTGTTCGATAATAGCTTCAGTTTCTTGAAGTGCATCTACACTGTTGGATTAATGCAGTTTAACTGTCATAGCTCAATACTATGGAATCATGGGATTTCTAGTTTGGTAAGGCACCAGCACTCTTTCACAGAGATGGCAAAAGAGGTTGAAAAATACTACTCCCAGGATTCCATAGCACTAAGTTATAGCAGATAGCATTATAAAACTACATTAATTCTACAGTGTAGGCTTTGATCACAGTAAAGTATTATGGAGGAGCAATCTCAAAATATGTTGAGGTAGACTTTTAAAAAAAATGAGGTGATGGAAAACAGTGAGGTAAGGCAGAGGACAGTTGCCTGCATAAATCTTAATAATAATAATAATAATAATAATAATAATAATAATAATAATAATAATAACCCTAATAATAATAATAATAATAATAATAATAATAATAATAATAATAATAATAATAATAATAATACATTTGTAGACTGCCCTATCTCCCTGGAGGGACTCAGAGCGGTTTCCAACATGTATGGCAAACATTCAATGCCAAAAATAGAAAAAAAACATATAAACAAATTATACCAAGACAGAACACATTAAGCAATATAAAAGCAACCTAACTTTAAGCTTAATAACAGACAAAATAACTGAAAATGAAACTTAAATGACCCATACAAATATAACACTTATTATAAATTTAACACTGAATAAAAACATCTTAGAACAATAGCTAAAATCTTATAAAAAGGTTACTTTTCTGGATTTGCTGGTCCTATCTCTGCCTTTTGATAACTTCCTTCTGTTCCAATGTTGGGAATTTTCTTACGTGTATTCCTATTACGTGCTTCCTCATTTCCTATGATTGAAAAGAATTGCCCTCATACAGATGTGTAACACATGAATTCTGGGAAAGATGCCTCACACTAATAAGAGCCAGTCATCCATTATGGGAGAGCCAAGGTCTCAATACGCTTGGTGTTGCAAAGATTAGACATTCTTTCCTTGTGTGAACATAACAGATATGTCAAAACCCCTGTTTCTATTTTGAGTAATTTGGCAATTATGCTCCAAGCAAAAAAATTACTGATATTCTGTATCATGGTGACTATAATCATAGGCAACTGTTGTCACTTGGGACTGAGTTGGATTTTTGTGGGGAAAACAGCTTGTTTTCTCCATTCTTTTGTGCTTTGGTCATGAAAGGCCATTAATCAGTTTTTTTAATTATTTACTTAAGAAGTCTTCATGCATCCAGGAATACCTCTCTTCTCTCCTTACATACCAACTGTGTTGAAAATAGTGCCAGTGAAAGGATACATAAAAAGAATAGTAAAACATGGAGCTGGGACTCAATACACAGTTTTATTGATTCTTTTACCATGGATAGTGTAGAATCATAGAATCATAGAATCGTAGAGTTGGAAGAGACCTCGCGGGCCATCCAGTCCAACCCCCTGCAAGAAGCAGGAAAATCTCATTCATTTTCACCAAGCATTAAAAATTTACTTTTTGAACTACTGCTCTAAGACCGCATCCACTCAGAAACAAGAGTAGTGGTGAAGGAATGCTAGGGACAGTATTTTGCTTTAAAAAGAAACTATGAAGCTTTTCCAATTCATGCGACTAGCACATACATATATCTACAACATAGGAACTGATGTATTCAGACCCCCCCCCCCTCAAATGATGTGTTCATCGGAGGCAGTCTGATTAATTTTCAGTGATGACCACAACAGGATACCACTTGAGACATCAGATAAGATAAGGCATCAGATAAAGACTGATCTCAGAAATTAAGTAGAATTAGGCCTGGTTAGTACTTTGAATTCAGATTGCCAAGTGCTGTAAGCTATATTGTAGAGGAAGGCAAGGGCGAACATCTCTGTGTATTCCTAGTCTAAGAATAATAATCTCTTAAGAAAATATTTTCTTAACTGAAAACATTACAGAAAAAATGTAATTTTTGACTCTATCATCACATTTTTTTACACATAATTTTAAGATTTTGCCGATGAATTGAAACTTTGAAGGTTTGTATTGTCATCATCATCGTCAATATGATACCCTCTTTTCCCCAGGGCACAACTGATGGATTTATGTTTTTTTTCTATTATATTTTAAAACACACAGATTTATTTATCATGTCAGAAGCAAACTGAGAACACAGTTATAATGTATATAATGTATAGAAGAACCACAAACAAAATTAAAAACTTGGCATTATACTAAACTAGCTTTGTCCGGCCATGCTGTGGCTTATGAGAATCATTTTGTTGCACTCCAAGGCAGTGCAAGCACCTGAAAACCAGACCGGAGCCAATATAACACACAAGCTGTTTATTGAAGCAGAATATATATATATCTATGCGCATTTAAGGTGGAAAGTCAGAGTAAGAAATAGTCCATAATATATAGTCTATTGCAGGGGTCCCCAAACTTTTGAAGCAGAGGGCCGGTCCACAATCCTTCAGACTGTTGAGGGGCCGAATTATCATTTGAAAAAAAAATACAAACAAATTCCTATGCATACTGCACATGTCTTATTTGTAGTGCAACAACAACAACAACAAAAGAATACAATATTTAAAAATGAAAACAATTTTAACCAACATAAACCTATTAGGATTTCAATGGAAAGTGTGGGCCTGCTACTGGCCAATGAGATAGTCAAGTTAATTAGGATTGTTGTTGTTGTTGTTGTGTGCCTTCAAGTCATGTCAGACTTTGGCCGAGCCTAAGTCTAAAATTAATTATTTATTTACTGCATTTATTTACTACATTTATATCCCACCCTTCTCACCCCGAAGGGGACTCAAAGCAGCTGTATGTACATACAATATATTATATTATTAGCATAACACAATATTAGCATTATATATTATTATATTGAACTATACCACTATACTATTATATAATATGTAATATATAATTAATATTATTATATGGTATTACTATTAGTATTATATTGTATAACATAAGATTATTATCAATATTATATGTATATACAATATATTATATTATTAAAACTGATATAAAATATTATATTATAAAACTGAGGGCGGGGGCCCGGTAAATGACCTTGGAGGGCCGCATCCGGCCCCCGGGCCTTAGTTTGGGGACCCCTGGTCTATTGCAATTCAGAAAGAGTTTATCAATGTCCAATTTGTAATCCACAAGTGAAGCTCAATAGCTTCCTTTAGAAATCAAAGTTTGTCCATGAAGCAACAGCAGAAACAAAGCACTGCAAATCCGCTTGAAAAGTCCCGTAGCAAGTCAAGTACCTTTCTATCTGGCAGGGGGAGAAAGGCTCTTCCTCATCCTCTGTAATTTGGACTATTTTTCTAGGTTTTTTAAATTGAAAGACATATTTTGGATGACTATGTCTTTTGTGGCCAAATTTGGTGTGATGTGGTTCAGTGGTTTGTTGTTTACTCCATAGTAAAACGCATATTACATTTATATATAGATTTCCATTGTCCAGAAGTTGATCACTTCGATTGCCTCTTTATGTCACTGTAAGAAGGTCCTCCATTGTGCTTATTACTTCCCTAGACTTGGAAACCATGATTTTATTAATAAAGGCTAAAATAGCATTTGACATATTTGTTCAATTTATAAGCAACAAAAATACAAGGTCTTTTTCACATGTTGTACTTCTGAGCCATGTATTACCCATCCTATACCTGTGCATTTGTGGTCTAAACATAGAAATTATACATTTTTCTCTATTGAATTACATTTTATTAATTTCTGCCCAATTTTCTAATTTATCTAAGTCCTTTTGCATTTTGTTCCTATTTCCAATGAGTTAGCCAATCATTCACTCTCTATTTTGTGTCATCTGCAAGCTTGATAAAGCTTCCACTCCATCTTTTAGATCAGTGTTTCTCAAATTCTGCTCCTCCAAGTGTTTTGGACTTCAGCTCCCACAATTCCTAACAGCTGGTAATCTGGCTGGGATTTTTGGGATCTGAAGTCCAAAACACCTGGAGGAGCAGAGTTTGAGAAACATTGTTCTAAATCATTGATAAAAAGCTTTGATGCATTTGTCCCCCACCCCAACAGCCCCCCCATGTACTTCACTTTTGATAAACAGCAGTCACTTTGTTTCCCACAGTATGAATAGCCTCTTACATTTTGAAAGGGAAAAGAAGGCTTGTGACACAATTGCTTATTTCCATGTCCTTCTTATGTTCTGATATTTTAATCATTCACTATTAGAAAGTGCTGTATCTATTTTTTTTATTCATTCATCTTTTCCTCTCGCCTTTTACTTTTTGAACTTTTCCTTCCTTAGAGACCAAACTTCATAAGAATACATTTGATCATACTGTGTTTGCTCAGCAATTGCTGTGTATTCCAATAAAAAGTGAGTCAGTTGTCTAAGTTCTAGTGCCAAATACTAAAGAGGTCCAAATTTCTGGGTCTTCACAGAGATTGCATTTTATGCCCTACTATACATAATGGGGAAAAGACTTAATTCTTTAAACATTGGTCTAGACTCCCCCAGCACTTACAGGATCTGTTTGGCCAAGTAAACCAGAATGGTCAAGACAGCAACTGAGGAAAGACACACAAATTAAGACAGATTTTGCCCAAGCTTCCTGTTCAGAATAAAATTCAGCGCCTTCCCTCTTTTTTTGCCCTGAGTTAACTGAGTGCAAAGTATTTTTGCACTTGCTTCTTAGGACTTCATCCCATGATCTTCAGGCTCCGTTTCCATGCGCTTGGGAAACGGAGCCCCACGGGAGTCCCCTTTAGGCTACCAGACAATGTAAGGGCACTTCCTCTGGGATTCTACTCTCTCCCAAGCACATGGAAATGGAGCCTGAAGACATCTGTCAGGGGTCAGGTGTCAATCGACTCCGGATAGAGAAAGGTGGAGTAAAGTGCAGGAAAGATGGGGGGGGCAAGGGATGGGACATGGTAAGCATGTGGAATGGCTGGCCATCCTTGGAGACAGGAGAAAATGGGAGGGAACCGTGTAAGACAATTCCTTCCGCTTTTCCCATCCAGCCTCTCATGTAGCCTTGCATCTTCAGTTTTGTTCTAGTTTTTGAAGTTCCTGTTGCCTTGCATCTTGAGACTTGTACCAGTTCTTGTTTTGCTCCTGAGGATTTTGGATTGTCAAGTATTTGTTCCTGATAGCTTTGCAGTTTGGGTTTCCTGCTCCAGTCAAAGACCCTGTCTTTTGTTCCAGTTTTTGATCCTATTCCTTGGACTAATCTTGGTGCCTTGCTTCCTTTGTCCCAGTTTTGATCCTGTTCCTTGGACTAATTTTGATACCTTATTTGGACTTTATTCTTGTGTGACACTTTTATGGACCCTTTCTTCAAGAATTACAAGTATTTTGTAATTAGAGCTTTGTAGCCAAAGCCAGCACTTGAATTGTGCTCGGTAGCTAACTGACAACCAGTGGAACTGGCACAACATGGGAATTGCGTGCTCCCTGTACGCCACCCCGGTTATTAACCTGGCTGCCTCTCATTGGACTATTTGAAGCTTCCGAACAGTCTTCCTGTGCACCTGTCAATGAGTGCTATGAGGCCTCCCTTGACTGGTGGCAGCAGAGGGGGGCTCATAACTCTCACTGGCAGGCGTGCTGGGCTGGCAGCCAAGGGAAGCCCTGTGGCAGCAAAAACATTTTCTCTGAATAACAGTCACCCCCTTCCCCCCTCAAAAGGGGCAGAAAAGTTCAATTATTATGCTGTGAAATACAGTATATTGTTACAATAAATGTAAACCGGGCTAATGAAAAGTGATTTTGTGTTTATAATCTATTAGAAACTATTTCAGGGAAAAATAAATTTCTACTGAACTGTTTTATAGACAGACAGTTTGATCCCATCCAATTTTGTTTACACCCCCACACCCTAGTGACATCACCAGCAGTTTGGACAGGTGCCATTATTTCAGAGGAAACTGTGTAGTTTAGAAAGAGTGCCACCTACTTTCATTCTTGGAATCCTAAGTATCCATGTGGCTACAAGTGAACAATTCAGGAAATGATTCAGTAAGTTATTGACCCCAGAGATCATTCGTCACTGCAATCCATATGTATCAATCATCCGACCGTAAAATTCTTCAAGAATAGATTCAAAGAAGAACCTGGAAAGCAGACTTTCATATTACAGTATTCGACATGATACTTTCTTTTTCTGAAGAAGAGTAAATAAAATTTCAGAAGACATATTGACAGTCTTTTACTACTTTGTAACTGATTAAGGTAAAGAAAGAAAATGTAATGACAGGAAAGGGGAGAGTCCCAGCGAGCAGCCAATTCAATTTGTCTGTATTCCAATAAAAGGACAGGATTTTTTGACAAGTTATTGTTTTATTACATTCTACTGAGCAAGTTTTGCCAGCATTTTGTCCCTAGGTAGGAGATTAAATACAAAGGTAAGAAAGCAAAAGGAAGACAAGAAAAGGTCGCTGAGCTTTGTAACAGCCTACAGTTCGATAAAAAAGATGATTCACACTCTCACTCCCAATATTTATCAACATTATTCTGATAAGATTGTAAATGTCACATTCATTTATGCTGAAATAAATTAGGCCTTTCCTTAATATGCTGTAATAATACAAGTATGTTAGTTTTTATATCCCTCCAAACAGTGGCAACAGGAAGTAATGACATTCAGGTTTGTCATCTGAGTTCCCATTTAAATTTCCAATTGAATTATAGAGTTGGAAGAGACCACAAAGACCACCCAGTCTAATCCCCAGCCATGCAGGAAAATACAACCAAAGCACTCTGGACAGATGGCTATCCAGCCTCTGTTTAAAAACCATGCTGCGAGGCAGCATACTCCACTGGTGAACAGTAAATATTGTCAGGAAGTTCTTTCCATATTTTCCTGCAATTTTAATTTTTTTCCCTGTGTTCTAGTTGCTAGCAGAATGAAAATCACGCGTAGTTCACGTTTGACCAATCCATAAACTGTCTTGCCAGAAGAAAGCTATGCCACACAGATGAACTGTAAATAAGAAGTTTACTCCTCAGAATGAAGAGCAACATATATACATTAATATGCGCAGTTGCATTGTCTCACACAATGTCCTTTTAAGAGAGATTCAAATAGGTCTTTAGATGTTCATGTAAAATCTCTTCCTCCAGCAGCCCAGGAGCAATACCCCTCTTGTTAAGCTCCTTTCCAAACCTGAGCTCCAACAGAAACTGTAACTATTGCCAAAACTCCCAGGATCCGTTAGCTCCCTCGGTGTGACCCAACCAAGCAGCTTGGTGCATTGCATTTTCCTGTTCACACACACACCAATAGATGTTTACATGCTGTAACACTACTCTCTATCTCTAGCACAAGTTTGCTCTATCTTCAGTATGACACCCTTTCAAATACTGTATTTAAACATAGCTATCATGTCCCCTCTTAACTTTCTCTTCTCTAAGTTAAACATACCGACTACAAGTTTTCTGTGTTGCTCCTCATAGGTTTCCATCTTGTCAATAAATATCCATCTTGAATTCTGGTGCCCAGAACTGGACATAGTATTCCAGCTGAGGTCTGACCAGCATGGAATAGAGTGGTACTATTATTCTTCTATACTCCTATTATACAGCCTGGAATCACATTGGCTTTTAATGTATCATTTTACACCTTCGACTCATGATCAGTTTGTGGCCTACGGAGACTCCTAGATCCCTTTACTGGTTTATTTGCCATATTTGTACCCCGCCCTTTTCACCCCGAAGGTGTTACGAATAACTTTTCAATAACTTTAAAGCATATGTTCTTTTTATTGCAATTTCAGTGTGAGAGGTGTGTCAGAACTTTTACAGAACAACATTTAGACATACAGACATATAGATTCTATGTAACTACATTGGATTCACAAACAATCTACAGTTACATTAGCAAACAAACAAACAAAGGGGGGGTTTACATTTTCACTCAGCATTCACACACATCTACATGCATTCATCATGCATCCAAATATTACCATATCCTTTCTCTCTCCTTGGAGAAGCACCTGCTTAGGCCAGGCCCTATTTTCCCCTGCAGCCTGCCAACACATACCGTAGTTCCAAAACGTCAAAACGCCAAAACTCCAAAATATATCCCCTTTTCCCCTAATGTTCTTAGGATCAGCCAAGGATCAGACCTCTGTTTCTATACAGCAGAACCGACTCCCTGCAAGATGTATCATGACTCCAAAATGCACTCCTTCCTCTTTCCATGAGAAAAGGAGGCCCAGTGACCAGGTTGCTTCCCTGCAAATCAGCCACTTTCCCATACACCATTTCCACTGAGCATGACGGGTGAACAGCATTGCTGTCTGTCGCACTTTCTGGATTCTCATAAGGTCACTTATATAGCAATATTTTACTGATGTCCCACAGTTGTAAATGAATGATAGACATCTTCCATCCTGGCTCTATCTCAGTTTCCTGGACCAGATGTTGACTTTTCTTGATTAGTGTTGGCCTTGTGTTGACTTCCTTCTTAACAGTTGTAAAAATTTCCTTAACTTGATGTAAACATTTCTCTTATCAGTCACAGTTCTTATCACAATTTTCCAGGCAGGTAAATATTTCAGGCCTCATTAACAGGTTTTAATTATAATTCCAGCAAGCAGGTACAGTAGAGTCTCACTTATCCAACATAAACAGGCCGGCAGAATGTTGGATAAGTGAATATGTTGGACAATAAGGAGAGATTAAGAAAAAGCCTATTAAACATCAAAATAGGTTATGATTTTACAAATTAAGCACCAAAACATCATGTTATACAACAAATTTGACAGAAAAAGTAGTTCATTACACAGTAATGCTATGTAGTTACTGTATTTACGAATTTAGCACCAAAATATCACAATGCATTGAAAACATTGACTACAAAAATGCATTGGATAATCCAGAATGTTGGATAAGTGAGATTTTACTGTAGTTAGTAATTGCAGGCCTTAGTATTTTTGAATGGCGTCTTCAAAATTTAGCTCTCATTCATTCATCTTCCATTCAGTTTATTCATACCCACACATTCATATTTCATTTTATCTAGTGACAAAGGGGACTTAGAGTGGCTCACATATATATTGGCAACAATTCAATGCCATACAAACATACATTAGCAAATAGCTCTATAAATGAAAAACTAACTGTGAAAATATATCAAACATCTCTTTTAAAACCACACAATCTAATATCATAAATCAAGGTTGTGCCAGTTATTATTGCACCATTCTGTATTCACATTATTGCCCTGAAGATTTTTATCCAAAAGCTTGGTCCCACATCCATGTCTTCAGTTTTTTTCCTGAAGGTCAAGAGGGAGGGGGCTGATTTGATTTCACTAGGGAGTTCCACAACCGAGGGGCCACCAATGAGAAGACCCTGTCTCTCAACCCCACCAACTGCACCTGCGAAGGTGGCAGGACCAAGAGAGGGAGATACATTCAGACAGGTAAGCTGGGCACATCGTACATGGGCTTTCACATGTACCTTTCAAGCCAGATGTCTCCAATTATATAGCTTGGATTAGATTTTTCCCGCCTAAGAATACACTTTACATTTCTCCCTGTTGAGATTCATTTCATTAGTTTTGGCATAGCTCTAACCTGCTAAGGTTATTTTGGATTCTAATCCTGTCTTCTGGGGTATTAGCTTATTAAGGAAAAACCTAATTTGGTATCTGCTAATTTCATAATCATGCCTTCTATTCTGTCATTAAAGCCATTGATAAAGATGTTGAATAGCACTTGGCCCAAGACAGAAAAATTAGTTATCTCGCTCCAGGATGAGGGGAATACATTGGTAAGCATCCTTGAGTTCGGCCAAATAATCAGTAACCAATAATCTAAGAGTAACATTGTTTATCCCAGATTTTACTACCATATTTAGAAGGATATCATGAGGGATCTAGGAGAAGGCCTGACGAAATCCACTGTATAGTATTCCCTTCTTTTACCAAGCAGGCAACTATCCAAAGAGAGAAGCGGGGAGATTGGTCTGCCATGATTTGTTTTTGAGAAATCCATGTTGGTTTTGTGTTAGTATTGCATTTCTTTCTAAGGACCTCTTCACACATCTCCTGGGGCCGTGCTGTTTTGCCAACAGTCGCAGGGGGTGCGCACCGTCCCTTCTTCCCCCATCAGATAAGGACAATGGGACAAGTGTGTTGGCCCCCTGTCCCCATCAGATGGGGGAAAGGATCCAAAAATACAAATAACTCGGTTGGAGCTACCCAAAACCCACTTACATTTTCGTAGTTGCCGAAGAAGCGTCTTGCAATGCTTCCTTGACACTTGGAGGCTAAATGGAGCAGGGCCTTCTGAGCGTCATGTGATGACACTTGGCAGCCCCCCCCCCCCCCCAAGTGCTTCAAAGGGAAAAAAATTCCCCCGTGTGATGAAGTGATAGGTAGTTACAGATCATCTCTTTAAAAATCTTTCTTGGTATAAGTGCCAAGCTGACTGAGTGGTAATTGTTTGGGTCCCCCTCCCCCCATTTTTTGATGATGGGGACCTTATTTTCATTTTTCTAATCTCCTGGAACTTCTGCTTTCCAGGAATTCTCAAAGATGATTGCCAGTGGTTCTGAAATTACTTCTGCCAGTTATTTAAAAACTCTTGAATGTAGTTCATTTAGCCCTGGAGGCCTGAATTTATTTAGATTCGCCTTTCTGGGTCTACATTTCAGACATCCCGCTCCCTCGCCAACTGATTTATGCTCTGCTTAAAGTGGTCTTGCTATAGCTTTACTGTGAGAAATTATGGACAATTAAAATCACAACTTGGTGTGAACTGTGAATGAGTCACAATGCTGCCACTTCATGTTACCTCATTAAACCAATATACCTAGGAAGGATCTCACCTCCAGAAGATGTATTTAAATGAGAGTGAAGGTTACCAACAGTTAAAAGAATATTTGTATTTTCAGGTTAAGTTTTGGCTAAAGAAAGTTGATTAGATCTATCCTTCCCTACTGAAAAATTTCAGCAGTTGATGTTCACATTCACTCACATATTAGGAATGTGATTAATGTTGAAGTCTAGAAAATTTAGTCAAAAAATTGACCTCCAAACACTGAGTCGACTTACTCATGGGTCAATGCAAATTTCTTCTTCTTCTTTATTCATTCAGTGGTTTCCGACTCTTCGTGACCTCATGGACCAGTCCACATCAGAGCTTCCTGTCGGCCGTTGCCGCCCCCAATTCCTTCAAGGTCAAGCCAGTCACTTCAAGGATCCCATCCATCCATCTTGCCCTTAGTCGGCCTCTCTTCCTTTTTCCTTCCATTTTCCCCAGCATCATGATCTTTTCCAAGGTTTCCTGTCTTCTCATGATGTGGCCAAAATACTTTATATTTGCCTCTAATATCCTTCCCTCCAGTGAGCAGCCGGGCATTACTTCCTAGAGGATGGACTGGTTGGATCTTCTTGCGGTCCAAGGCACTCTCAGAATTTTCCTGCAGCACCAAAGTTCAAAAGCATCTATCTTCCTTCGCTCACCCTTCCTTATGGCCCAGTGCAAATACTGCACCTTAATTCTTTTCACAAAAGAAAACATCTCCTTCTCTGAGTGGAATAACAAAACGCAGGAACTTCACCCATCATGACAGATCTCGCTGCAGTGCTGTTTCTACCCTTTGTGAATGCCTGGCTGGAAAAATTGCAGTGGTGGCCAGGGCAGCTGAACAACTGAGGTGGCAATGTGTCATAACCGTAAGAACTACAAGTCCTTTTGGTTAAGTCATTGCAGTGACAAATTGAGACTTGGTTAGGCAGTGGATGTGAACAGATCGAATAGCAGGAACTACAGAGTTTATTGGGATGCAATAAAGGTTAATTGCCCCAAGGTACGGGAAATTTATTTATTTACTATATTTATTTATCCCCCCCCCCCTCTCACTCCGCAGTGGACTCAGAGCGACTTACAATATGGCAATATTTAATGCCGCACATTCAACAAATAACAAAATAGAATACATTACATCATATAATGATAAAACCATAAAACATATAAATACAATAAACTGTTAAAACATGATGCCCAGTCCCAAGTCGACATTTGTGTGCTACATTGTGCTGATTCCACATTGCATTACCCAAACGCCTGATTCCAGAGCCAGGTATTCACTTGTTTCCTAAAAGCCAGGAGAAAGGGGGCCAGTCTGATATCTCTGAGGAGGGAGTTCCATAACCGAGGGGCCACCACTAAGAAGGCCCTGTCTCTCATCCCCACCAGTCACCCTTGTGATAGAGGTGGGATCGAGAGCAGGGCCTCCCCCGTTGATCTTAACTCTCAGTTCTAACTGGTTCATAAGGAAAAATACATTCTGACAGGTAAGTTGGACCAGAGCTGTTTAAAGCTTCATAGGCTAACGTCAGCACTCTGAATTGTACTTGGTAGCAAACTGGCAGCTAGTGGACCTGACGTAGCGGGGGGGGGGGGGTCGTTATGCTCCCTGTACGTCACTCCATTGAGCAACCTGGCTGCCACCCTTTGAACTACTAGAAGCTTCTGAACAGTCTTCAAAGGCAGCCTATTTGAGATGTGATAAGAGTGTGGACCACCGTGGCCAAGTCTGACTTCCTAAGGTACAGGCGCAGCTGGTGCACAAGCTCCCCTGGTCATCGAAACCTGGGGTTCCAGGCTCAGTGATGAATCCAGGACTCCCAAGCTGCAAACCTGTGTCAGGGGGAGTGTAACCCCGTCCAGCACAGGCTGTAACCCTATGCCCTGTTCGGCCTTTCAACTGACCAGGAGTACCTCTGTCTTGTCTGGATTCAATTTCAACTTGTTTGCCTTCATCCAGACCATCACAGCTGCCAAGCACTGGTTCAGGGCCTGAACAGCCTCCTTAGCAGCAGGTGGAAAGGAGTAATAGAGTTGGATGTCACCTGCGTACAGATGGCATTGAACTCCAAAGCTCTGAATGATCTCCCCCAGCAGCTTCATGTAAATGTTTGTATATATGTATGTACATATAACTTGTAAGCCACCCTGAGTCCCCTTTGGGATATAAATGTTGCAAAGGAATAAAAAAAATGTTAAACAACATGGGGTACAGTACTGAACCCTGCGAGACAAGGACTGTGGGGTCAAGCAGGCATCCCCCAACACCTTCTGAGAGTGATTCTCCAGGAAGGACCGGAGCCACTGCAAATCAGTGCCTCAAAGCCCCATTCCTGCGAGGCATCCCAGGATACCGTGGTCTATGGTACTGAAGGCCGCTGAGAGATCCAAGAAAACCAACAGGGACATACTCCCCCTGTCTAGTTCTCTGCATAGATCATCCACTAAGACCAATGCTGTTTCAGTTCCATGGCCCAGTCTAAAGACAGACTGCCACAGATCCCGATAGTCTGTTTTATCCAAGAACACCTGGAGTTGCGAGGCAATCAGCTGTTTCAAGACTTTTCCCGATAGGGGGAGATTGAAAACTGGCCGAAAGTTGTTCAATTGAGTGGGATCCAGTTATGGTGTTTTCAACAGCAGTTTATGATGGCCTCCTTTAGGCCTGCTGGAATTTTGCCTTCTTGTAAGGATGCATTAACCACTACCTTTACCCACTCTGCCAAACCCCCTCACCTCTCCAAGGATCTTGTCCACATTCTCGGGTTGTACAAATTGAAATGAATCCATTAAAATCGGACAAGCAGATGCTTGCGCTACATCTTCAGAGACTGCCATTAATGTGGTGTCCAGGTCAGAATGGATCAGAACAACTTTATCCACAAAGAACCGAGCACAGCGAACTGCCAAATTGTCAGGGATCCCATCTTGTGGGATGGGATTCAACAACCCTTTTACCGTTCAAAACAGCTCAGCTGGATGGTTCCTGGTGGATGCAATGTTGCCTGCAATGAGATATTTCTTTGCAGGAAAGGAAGTAATCAGATCACATTAATGTGATGTATCATCCTCGGGTATAATTAATGAATAAGCCTTATATATGTGGCCACAGGGAAACATTTTAGTCCAAAATAAATGTTTTGGTATCACCATCATTTCTGTGTTGGCTATGTGAATCCTTTGAAATACAGTGTTCCCTCATTCACTTTTCGCTCCCTCACTGTTTCGTGGTTTTTTTTGTGGTCCAAGGCACTTTCAGAATGCCTTGGACATTAATGCTATCCAATCAAAAGTGGTATCTATCAATCAAACTAACCAATTAAACAACACAAAGCAACTCACAGAGGACTAGGCCGTGGCGGCGCCTGTCTTTCTCACATGTGCTCTTGCCCCGCCTCCTCTTTTGGGAAGGCTTCACTGGCCTGGGAGTTGCAGGTTTACAGCCTTCTCTGCCAAATTGCTGCCTGCCTTACCAAACTAAAACAACTACAGTGCAAAATGGGCTTGCAAAGGAGAGAAAGGTCACCTAACTACTAAATATAAGGTATAAATATTAAAATAAATATAGTGTTCCGACTTCACGGATTTTCACTTATTGCGGGTGGTCCTGGAACATAACCCCCACAATAAGTGAGGGAACACTGTGCGTCAAGCCGTGAGGATGGCAAGAAATAAAATTTATTATTATTATTATTATTGTTATTATTATTATTGTTATTGTTATTATTATTATTTTCATAGAACTGGTATGTTAGGAACCTGACACCCTGGCAATGGTGCATTAGGAACCTGATACCCTGGCACTTTCCCCTCTCAGCAAAATGACCCTCAACATCAGTCACATCGAAATCCATAATTTGGACCCCCAAACATGAGCATGTCTGGGGGGGGGGGATTATGGATTTTGGTCAATTTATACATTAATATATATGGTACTAAAATTGGAAAACCCTTTCTAAAATACCACATTTCCAACTGTTCCATTTTACAGATAATTCTGGATATTTCTTTTTCTTGCCTCTTCCAGCTGTGTGCCAAGACCTAACAGGAAGAAGTCCAGCTGCTGCTTATTTCAACACAATTCAATTTGGCTTATAAAAATATAAGCAACTGAATCATGGGCTAATTATTTCAACCTTTCATTATAATTTATTAAGGAGATGACACCACTTGTATTTGCATGCTGTTCTTGTGATAAATAGCAGTAATAAATGTTGCAAGATTGTAACACACTCTTGAAACGTTTCCCCAACTAGTTAGCTCTCAAAAGATAGCTCTCAAATGAATACTTCTATTTTATAAAATGTGAAATTGCTCTCAAAATCGCTTCACCGTACCATACGAGCCCCGAGGAGAGATGGGTAAAAAATACTATTATTTTGTTACTACTACTACTTTCCTGATTCGTCAAAATGGCACCTGTATCAACTTTAATTCTCCTTTAGAGATTCAGTGAAACAAATGACTCCTATTATAGGGACTCAAGGGCTCATAACAGGGCAAGGTTTTAATAGTTTTATTTAGAATGAAAAGACTGCACCAGCCCTTTAAAGGTATTCTCATATTCAATAACCTCTAGAGAAGTATTATGAAAATGTTACATCCACAACATATGCTAAAAAGCAAAACCTGTCCCAAATTTCTTCTGAAGCACTTCAAAGTACTCCAGATTTATCACAGCTGAAGTCCTCTTGTATCCTTAGTTATAAAATCCAATAAATTCATGTGGACAGTTCAAAATTATTGCACTGTTCTTTTATAGGTCATTCTTTGTGCGTCAGAATTGTTCACTGGGCTCTTAACAGCTGCATCTAGTAAATAAATACGTATATAACACAAACCCTGAATTTGAACATTAATTTACTAGATTCACACATATATACCAAGTCTCTTACAACACACATTAATCTATGAGAGAAACAAGATATTTTTTGAAATGTTTTTCTTTAGCATGCTATTCCATTGCTAAAAAATAATCTTTCTAGACATCTTCATTAGATCAAGCCTTGACATAAAGCAAAAATAAAACATTTAATTTTTGGAATTTGTTTTCACAAAGCCAAATCTTGACATTTGGGGAAGGAAATAAAATTACATAATCAAATTCAGTGTTACATCTTATAGTGATGAGCAACTGTTCCAGAAGAACAGTTCAGCATGGTTTACATGCTTAAAACCACAAGTGAGGGCAATTCAGACTGCTGGGCAAGAAAATATAAAGACCACAAATTAAGCTAGATTTTTATGAGATCTGAAACATTAAAAACCATGTGGAGTGATTTTTGAAAACCATTCAGAGCCATGATTAGTGGATGTGTGCACAAAAATCTGTAAGGCATTTTGTGGAAATACAAGACACCTCATTTAGGAGGTATTTGTTCAGAAGAACTTAACATTTAAGTATTCTTCTGGCAACTATTCTGGAGTAGTAGTTAACCGTACCTTGTGTATTTCCATCTTGAAGTCTCATATTTACTGGTATTCTAGATTTAGGTAATCAAGCAGTACAAATTCAATCTGAGGCTCTTTCTTTAGATTTGTTGTTGTATCATATTATCTTTTATCAGAAAGATGTGAGCAAATCCATGTCAAGCATGTAAACTAATCCAGTTTGCGAAACTATGAGCAGAAATGCCTTTTGTCTTTTACATTCAAATTCTTAACCAAAGCAATGATCTTGAGAAATATGAGGATTTTAATCGTTACAGCAATTACAGATAAAACAGAATTGTCAAAGTTCATTGGGTTTTGTGAGCCTTCCAATACATCCAATTAATTTCTATTTCAAACTATAGACAGAAACAAAGGCACAATCCTTAAAGTGCAAGTCTCTGAGAGATGTTACAGACAAGAGCACAGCTACCATTGATTTCAGACAGAATTCATGAACTAGAAATTGCCATTAGGATTGTGTCTAAGTTCATCAACAGTCTGAAAATCATACCCTCTACACAGTAGTGTATTTTCAAATAGTTTATTTACATTCTTAGTAAAAGCCCTGTTTTGGCTTTCATGTTTTTATTTTCCCCTTGATCAAGTTTTGTATACATTACATTAAGGAACATACATCTGTATTTACAAAGGAACATTCTAAGCAGTAAAAATAAAAACCATCACAATGGATCCTAATTTCTTAGAATTTACTTGCTCACCTGTCTTCTGAACGTGTGGCCTGTCAGATGGCCACATTCACTAGTTTTTTAAGAAACGTTCTGAAGCAGTGTGGAATAAAGAATTTTAGTGAACTGCAGTATAGCAACATGTAATGTGTACTGCACAACGACAGCCCCAAACCCTTTGTAAAATCCCAGTACTCCTTCTTCCTGCTTTATGGTATTGATACAGTCTCTCATTCCTTCATACTGAGTATTGATGGGAAGAACTTCATACCCAAGGTCCGTATTGTCAATGATGGTGCGTGTCCCTTGAATGTGGAGGCGGTGCAAAACTGTCTCCAATGGGTAGAGAATGACATCGGCACAAAGGCTGGCTGCAAAGCTAGCAATAAGTTCTGGAAAGTAAGCATCCAGCATGCTTTGGACTGAACTGGAGTTGTCAGTTGCCAGGTTGTGGGAATTCTCCTTCTTGAGAAAAAAGAGGACTAACTTCTGTACAGCAGAACTAATAATATAATGCAGCACTCCATGCAGAACTGTTGGAAAGGTCAATGCCAGGAGAGGGAGAAGTCGCTTGCTATGGGGCACCCCAAAGCCCAGTGCTCTGCCGATGCCCTCTTTCAGGCAATCCAAAATGCCAGTATTATCCCGAATGATTTCACTCTGAAAGAAAATGCAATACTGCCTTGACTAAGAGTCCCTTTAAAAAAATGTTGCAACAAATTCTTATTAACTTTATTTTTATTAAATTCAATTAGTATGAATGTTAATGGAAGCATCCGAATAAAACCTTTCAAGTGATGGAAAAGTGTAACCAATTTTAATGCTTTTCAATATGAGCAAAACAATATTTGCCTAACAAAAATTGCCACAAGGTATTTCATATCATGACATTAGTCAGTGTGCCTTTTGTAGATGATATCAACCAGAAAGCTGGTCTTTCTGTTGTGCAATCTAGTGGGCATTGAGTTCAATCCGTTGTTAGGATATGTTATAGTCCTCTGCAATTAATCAACTTTCCTCACTTACTTTCTGGAAATTAACCTCAAGGGTAAATCAAGAGGACCTCTCCTTCCTGATGAGTCCCTGAGCCAAGAATAAAGGGTCCAACCACAGTCTAATAGTAGCCAAAGAGGCAAAGGGTGTTACATTCAGTGTGGGAGAAATCTTTGGGCCTCCAGTGGTTTTGCACCAATTCCCAGTCCTTTATTGATTTATTGCCCACATTTCTTCCAGACCTGGGAGCTGAAATGGCTTACAAAATGTAATTGTGTGTCACACAAACACTCATATTAGTGAAGATATATACATCATTATTTCTAAAATGTAATTTATCAATAAAATTACACACCATTAAACCACAAGCAATGAAACAGAACAGAATGATCTTAAAAACCTTTCTATAGAAACAGTCATTTTTCTAAAGCCTGTCAGGGAAAAAAGTATTTAACTTTGGAGAGAAGGAAAGCTTTCCCACCTTGAGGTGTCAGCCAAAACATTTTGGCATTTGTGACAACTGCCCCGTACATGTATGGTAGACTATTTTTGATACAAACAGTTGCACAAATGTAGTTTCCTATCTGATGTATGAGGCTGCATAGAAGGCCAAGTTCCTGTCTCTTAGTGGCAGTTCCACCTGGATTACCCTGTTTCCCCGAAAATAAGACATCCCGTGAAAATAAGACCTAGTAGAGGTTTTGTTGAATTGCTAAATATAAGGCCTCCCCTGAAAGTAAGACCCAGCAAAGTTTTTGTTTGGAAGCATGCTGGCTGAACAGAACCCCGGAGCATGCAAGATTAGTAAATGTATGTACCATAGATTGTTGTACATGAAAATAATGGTAGTAACAAGAAATTCTTGATTCACAGTTTGTCTGGTTATGCTGGTTTGTGATGACAACTACGGTACAGTATATAATAGGTAAAGGTTTCCCCTGATGTTAAGTCCAGTCATGTCTGACTCTGGGGGCTGGTGCTCATCTCCATTTCTAAGCTGAAGAGCTGGTGTTATCTGTAGACACCTCCAAGGTCATGTGGCTGGCATGACTGCATGGAGCGCCGTTACCTATTGATCTACTCACATTGGCATGTTTTCGAACTGCTAGGTTGGCAGAAGCTGGAGCTAATAGCGGACGCTCATGCCGCTCCCGGGGTTTGAACCTGGGACCTTTCGGTCTGCAAGTTCAGCAGCTCAGTGCTTTAACACACTTCACCACCGGGGCTCCTTACAGTAGACAATAAATGTTCATTTTTTGTTCAACAATAAATTCTTCTTCATGGAAAACTAAGACACCCCCTGAAATAAGACCTAGCGCATCTTTGGGGGCAAAAATTAATATAAGACACTGTCTTATTTTCAAGGAAACAGGGTATGTGGTTTCTGAACATTTTTTTCAGTTCATCAACTAAAAAGATATTTTTCCAGGATTTCTTTTTTTTTTTTTTTTTTACAAAAAAACAAAACAAAACACACACAAAGTACAAAAGATGCCCCTCTTTTGAGAGTATGGATATTATTTTTTCCTCAATGCCACCCAACCCCCCCATGAAGGGAAGTGATATGTTGTTTAGTCATTGATGGAAATCTCAATTGAATTGGTCTTCTCTAGATGAAATTACCAACAGGATCTAGGTATTAGATTTTATGTCTAATTAGACTACATAGTTTTGGGGAATGCTGGTTTCTATTTCTACTTTTAAGTACTTCTCAATAGATATTAAAAGGCATTCTTATATTCATGAACAAGATTGATAGTTTCATTCCCATTTTATTGCTATTGCTATTAAGAAAAAATGCAGCTAAGGGAACACACATACACAAGTTTTTACTATTAATCTAAAAAAAAAAACCCCAAGAGTAAATTTGCAGGCAGAAACTTTAGAAATATTTAAAAATCATGACATCAAAGAGAGAGTCATTATTTTATCTATGTGACTCATACTCTATCATGACTCAAATCACCTTTCTTTCTTCTATCTTGTAATGAAACCCAAACCAACAAACCCTGCAAGTGACAAGTGCACCACCAAGTGGCCTGAAGTCACATAATTGAACAAAATATTGCTCTGAAATACGCAAGCACAATTTTTGAGGGGAAGTTTATCCTATATATTTGGGGAATGCTTTTACTAGTTCCAAAGTCTCACCACTTTCTAGATTTGCACAAAGTTAGAAATAGATATTATCTGGATCTCTGTAGAAGTGAGTCAAGAACTAGTGATAAGAAATGTGATCATGTTTTACATCTGGAACAGGGGTAGGAAATCATGCAGGCATCCAGATATTTCCAAAAGCAAAATCCCAGCAGCCTTTACAAAAGTGAGGAATCCTGGAAGATGCAGTCCAAGAATATATGCAGGACCCCATGGTTCACATTTCTGATCCTGTAGGATCCCTTTTTCCCAAGGAGCAATATAAATAAAGGAACAATGTCAAAGATCAGATCAGATTACTACGAGGGTTATCCAGAAAGTACATTATGTTTTGGAATTAAAAATGAAGGAAGTTTGCAACTCCTCCCCCACTAAATTCTGCCACTTGCTTCCTGAATCACTTGTTTCCAACAATGGGGGTGTGACTGGCAACGCAGCTGCGGGAGGGGTGACTGGCTGATTGAGGACAAGCGGCAGAATTTAGTGGGGGAGGAGTTGCAAAGTTCCTTCATCGCTATGGTAAGTGCCAAGATTTGAATGGCAACTACATGAGATGTGGTATTTGGGTGTGACTTTCAACTGCATATGGTAAATGTTTTCTCCTATACTTCATTTTAATTCCAAAATGTAATGTACTTTCTGGATAGCCCTCGTAGATAAAAGGAAGTTTCTAGGTTTCCTTCAGCTAAGATTTCTTCAGTAATAAGTTGATATGGCAGGTAAAAGCATTTAAAACTTACCTGCACAGTTTCAATCAGACTTGCTGAATAAAAAGGCATTGCAATCATGTAAGTCAACCTAGAAGAATAAGAACAGTTAAAATTCTGGAGAAAAAACCCCCCACATTTCCTTTTGTTACAGTTTCAAATAGCCCAATGAACAATCCCATTAAGCTGAGGCTATTAATATAATCCTATTTACCTAATGATCGTTAAATTGGCTTAGGTTTTTATGGCTTGGATTGGACTTGGGATGGCACTTCCTGAACACTATTGAGGTACTCCTGAAATCCTCCTAATGTAAAATTATCCTTTCACATGAATGAATAATTTAGTAGTTAGTGATTCTTACTGCAATACTTCTCAGTATCACTATGTGTGTATTAAGCAATGCAAAGTGTATTATATTAATCATTGGAAATGTATGATGTTTCTGTGAGACCTGCTAACAAGAATTCTGCTCAAAGTCCTTGTCTCCATTATCAGTGCAAACAGTAGTCTATGTAAGAAAATAACCAAAGCAAGACAGAAATATCAGATGTCAGTATGTAAAGGTACATTGACTTAAAACTCTAGCTCACTTTAAAACTGATACATTTCAGGTTTTAGGCAAACAATACATTCCTGTTATATAACCTGATAATAATTTCTTTTGCCTGTTTCATCTGTCCCTATTATCAAAAGATGTAATGACAAGTTTCAGTAATAAGAAATTAGTGCCTACCCTTTCAGCACAAGATGTTCTCCAATTTGCTTGGGACTCCATTTATATGAAAGCTCTCTGGAAAATTAAAGGAGCAAATATCCATGACTTTTCAATAATATCAATCCAAGTATATACACTAGTCAGTACTTTACACTTACAACAAAGGAACCATGCATAAACTAAGTAGGCATGTACATTTGACAGGACCAATGACACTTTGTGTACATTGGGCTGAGCCACTCCTGATACATTTCCATCTCCTCTTCACTTTTCTGTCAGGAAGTGTCTTGACTATTTTCAGATAATTGCACAATAGTAGAGGAGTGAATAGAAGATATTATCAGGGGTCTTTTTAGGTCTAACTTTAAATGTCAGTTTTAGAGCTTTTGGTAAAGGAAATCTGTACTAAGACCAGGGTGAAAGCCCTTTGGTGTTTGGGCACCTCCAGGTTTGTTAAGTATGCCATGGGGGCTGTTAGCTTCACTAACACTAAAGTGGGCGCAGGCTAAGTCCGACTGGCGCTCTATATCAAGGATCCGTTGCTTAATGAGATCCTTGGCTTAGTCTCAGGCTTTCACCCAGACAAGATGCCATGCCCTCCCATTGGCTGTATTGGAGGGGAGGTATCGGAAGACCACCTTCAAGGAGAAATTATGCCCATGTGAATCCGGACACACAGAAACAACTGAACACGTGCTCCCTCAATGCATGTTCTACAGAGACATTAGAACTAATTTCATTACTTCATGGATTCTTAAATACCCAAGGCGCACCAGAATATTTTATACCACCCTGCTGCTCTTGGACTCTAACACTACAATAACTTACAGTGTTCCTAGGTTCTGAGCTGCAGCACTTAAAATGACTGCCTCCCTAGGGAGTTTGTGTCATGGACCGTAACAAAGTCTTGATTGATTGATACCAAGACCAAGCTTACTTCATGTATAACATTGGTACCTATGTAATTTCTAAAAGTGGTTTCAAATAATGCTGATGTTATTGCTAACTATTTTAATACACTGCAAGTACAGCCTACAAAAATGGATAGCTCCTCAAAACAAGTTGAGAATGGATTTAATTATATATATGTTTTAAGTTTTATAATGCATTTTAAATAGTATTATTAATTGATTTATATGTATTGTGCTGATTTTATAATTATGTTTTGGGCATTAAATTTTGCCAATCTCTGTGAGCTGCCCTGAGTCCCCTCGGGTGAGAAGGGTGGCATATAAATGCTGTAAATAAATAAATAATAAATACAATAATACGGGGGAAGAAATTTCAGCATAATTCTAGAATAGTATTTCATTGTTCAATAATGTAAAAGCAATTAAGTATTTTAAAGAAGTGTAAAACTTCCAACCAGAATTTCTTTAAACATAATTTAAGTGAACTATTAGACCAACTTAGTGATTTTTTTTGCACACAATCGTAAAACACACAGAAATGCATCATTTCTTCATTTCTTTCCCTCTCAATAAATAGCATTTTGTGATTTTTTGTTCCCCAAGTAACTTCAAATTGACTATCTGTATTTCAATTGCTACTTTAATTCTTATTCTTTGATGTAATCCAGGTCTTAATATTGACAACTCTAAAAAGCAACCATAGCTATAAAAGCTTTAAATAATTGACATTTGCATTTGGAAGTTTAGTTGTTTTTAAAGAAAAAAATAGGAAGGCCTATCCCTTGACTCTTTTTTTTTTTTTTTAAAAAAACCTAAATACATTTTACTCTTGGTTTGTTATCTACCACTACTTGATGCATGACTCTTGCTGCCAAGATAACAAGCATTTTAAAGCAGTTTCTTTCAAGAACCTTGAAGGATGCATTCAATAATCAGCTCTGATTTATCCGGAAGTTTAAACGGCTCAACTTAATTGGAACAGAAATGTGTTCACACTGGATAGAAGACAATCTATTAAGCAATGACAACAGCTAAGCTACACAAGGTCAAATTGTTTTCAATCTAACTACAGAGACATTGCTATCGCTAATCTTGGCCTTCAATGGTACAGAAACTGGTATTTCAAACTGCTAAAAAGGAGAGTTGCAGTCCACATTTATATCACTGGGAAAAATAAAAATATAGCCATGCTAGCCCATGAGGGAGGAAAAATTCCAATCAACAATGAAAAGATACAATTACATCCATATACAAATTTTCACACTCTCTCTCTCTCACACACAAATGTTTATAAAATATATTAGATCTTCATTTCCACTACATCATGGTCTAATTTTTGGCTTCCTCAACTGCCATCCACATATAGATATTCATGTTTACTTCTCTTTCACAAGGCTTTCTTCTCAGTAACATCTTTTGTAAAGTTGAAAGGGAAATGTATTGATCCAAGCTCACTTTTAAATAAATGAAGCAATAAATTTTCAAAAGAATTGCAATGCCAGGTACATATGTATGTCATAATCACACAGTTAAGAGAACTTAAAATAATTGGTGGGTGATTTCCTCCCTTGAGCTTCTAGCATGCTCCACAGCATTTCTGCTCATACCATGCAGAATTAATGAAGGCACACCTCTTGCTCACTTCTGCCCTCTGCATGAGGCAGAGTGTATTTTGATCAGTGACAACAAATTGCTTTTGGGTAATAATTACCATATAAGAAAAGGTGTACATGACAAATATTGCCTACTCCTCAGTGGCTTCTGCTAATTCTGATACATCAAAAATGCCATGATTTTATAAACAACCATTCTCAATGTCCTCCTTCATCTATAGTGTAGTCAGAATGTAAAGAAATAGGGACAGAATCATAGAATCATAATGTTGGAAGAAACCTCATGGGCCATGCAGTCCAACCCTCTGCCAAGAAACAGGAAAATCGCATTCAAAGGACCTCTGACAGATGACCATCCAGACTCTGCTTAAAAGCCTCCAACAAAGGAGCCTCCACCACAGTCTGGGGCAGAGTTCAACTGCAGAACAGCTCCCACAGTTAGGAAGTTCTTCCTAATGTTCAGGTGGAATCTCCTTTCCTGTAGTTTGAAGCCATTGTTCGGCAGCCTACTCTCCAGGGCAGCAGAAAACAAGCTTGCTCCCTCATCCCTATGACTTCCCCTCACATATTTATGGCTATCATGTCTCCTCTCAGCCTTCTCTTCTGCAGGCTAAACATGCCCAGCTCTTTAAGCCACTCCTCATAAGACTTGTTCTTCAGACCCTTGATCATTTTAGTCACCCTCCTCTGGACACAGCCCAGCTTGTCAACATTTCCCTTCAACTGCGGTGCCCAGAAATGGACACCGTATTCCAGGTGTGGTCTGACCAAGGTAGAATAGAGGGGTAGCATGACTTCCCTGGATCTAGACGCTAGACTTCTATTGATGCAGGCCAAAATCCCATTGGCTTTTTTAGATGTTGCATCACATTGTAGGCTCATGTTTAACTTGTTGTCCACGAGGACTCCAAGATCTTTTTCACATGTACTGCTGTCAAGCCAGGTGTTTTCCAGTTTAACAGCTGTCAGGATTTCTGGGAGTTGAAGGCCAAAACATCTGGGGACCCACAGGTTGAGAACTACTGTCTTAGAGAAAATGGATGAGTTAATACTTCTGAGTTCAAGTAGAAAAGTGTACATCTTCAAAAAGGTCGATACTATAAATATCTATTATGTCTAGATCCTACGTGAATGATAGATAATTATAATACATATTGACATGTATATTACTAATCTACTAAAAAAAGAAATTAACTTTAAGATATGAATATTTTGTCAAGGGTAGACAAAATAGTTTGAATTAGTTAATGGATAAAATAAGGAGAAAGGAATACTATGAAGAGTTGGAAGAAAAGAGAAGAAGGGACAATATAAGAAGATAAAAGAAATAAGTGCAGATCCTGAAGGATAATCTGTTACTCTTGTTAAAGAAGATGTCATAGTTGGAACTTTTCCTTTCTTTTACTTCACTTCCTGCCTATACTAAAGAATATGTCCCACCCCCTCTATGTCTTTGATGATACAACAGACTCATTCAATTAACATGGCTCTGTAACTTACATGAGTTAATTTCCCTCTTCTTTTGGAAAACAAAATAAAAACTTATTTTTACAAACAAAAACTATAGCAAAATGTGCTGCAGGATGCCATTTAATAAACTTTTCCCATGTTTTTATGATAGAACCAGTTAGGAAATTACATTTATAACCCAGGAACAAAAATTATGTTACACAGCGTAATTGAAGCAACAGTCTGACAGTCTACTCTTGAAGTCATAGATCTTCTTATTATAGAAATGGAAGTACTTTATTAATCCAAGGTCTTGGTGAATATTAGAATAACTTGTGCACAGAGAAATGTATTTGAAATGCTGATTGGAATGAAACAGTTATCTAAAGGTGTTGATAGCTATAAACATGTAAGGCTACTAATGGATAGGCAGGAATGGGAAGTATGAGACATCATCATAAAGAGGATTGCTCCTTTCTCTTTTCAGGTCAAAGAAATCTTGGTTTGTTCTCAGTGTTTTTTGAAATAGTAAATGACTAACTCAAATCAGTACTGAGAATGATAAAAAAAAACCCTGGAGAAAATATAACTGTATAATTAGTAAAGAACACTAGCAGATTAAGTAGGAGATACAAAAGCACATCCTACATTGAAAGGTGACATGAATAATACTTAATCATCAGAACAAGCATGGATTATCATAACAGAGTACCATTAATTCTTACCCGACTGGCCTGTATATAGAGCTTTTGAGAAATAGTGGAACAACACATTCATAAAGCTCTTAATATAGGTAAATGCAAATTATTATAGAGAAAACCTCAATATGCCAATAACTATGACAAGTATTTTACACAAATGGAAAAGATTGTTCTGATATTGCACCTTGATAAAACAACAACAATCACCCCAGGCAAACATCTGAGAGTACTACCAAGACACACACTCGCTATACAAATAATGCACAATACAAGACTGAGATTAAAAAATGGCAATACCTTGGCAAGGGGGTGAATTCACTGATAATGCCTTCCGCTCCAAGAGTTATGCCCTGAACAATGAAAGTACTTCCCATTCCTTTCCAAAGAGCTCTGGGTCCCTGGAATTAAAGGATGAGGAAATACAGAGGTTGATTAATCATATAGTTAACATGTTGCTGTTACACAACACTACATGTAAATGTTTATAACAACATTTTTACACTGACAAATTATAGGAAAAGCATTACTTTTAAAGCTATGCATAATTAACAGATTTTCAGAATTCACTTCTGAATATTTTAGATTTTACAGGTTTTGGCTAAGAAAAATGTGTGCAACCTGACATCAAATACTAACCTGGGTCTTATTGATGCTATACATAATATTGATTATTGTAAATGGCGTGAGATGATAATTCTTGGCATGATAATTCACCTGTAAAAACAAATACATGCAATTATAAAATGGATAGCTGTATTTGTACTGGTATACATTATAGTGTTCACTAGAGTTCTGCCATCTGCCAGGGGTACTTTGATTGTGCTTTTCCTGCATCCTGCATGGATGGGTGTTGGACTAGATGGCTCATGTGGTTTCTTCCAACTCTTACTTTGTGTAATTCTATGAACACTAGTATTTTAGGCGACATTTAATTTAATACTAACATCTCAATCCCATGCTTGTTTACTTGGAAGTCCCATTTAAAGTTAGAATGTCTACTCCTAAGGAAAAAAAAGACTACATTGTAAAAGGAACAAACAAGCACATTTGCATCAAGGACTCAGACTATTTACCTGACACTGCCGACGCAGAACGATGCAAGGATGAGCCAACACATTCTCTGTAAACAAACTTTGGAAAAATAATGTTTTAAATACGGATGTTTTTCAAACTGGTATCATCACATACTCGCGTTTTTAATGAGCTCCATAACTCTGGCTAGTTTTACAACTTTGATTAAAATGCTCCTCCACTTTGAATCTATGTGGTTGTTTATCAGATTCTTTTGCACATTCTAAGAATGAAACCATTACTACTGAGCTTATTGTTGAAAGCACTCTATTCTGTTAATTCACATGTTGTTTTACTACTAATTTATGAATTGTTCCCTGCTTAAGCAAGTGAAACCACTTATAAAAATAACATAGATACAAAATATATTAGACTAAAAAAAGGGAGTTAAACACCACAAAACGTCATTTAAAATTGGTGATTTATACATGCAGGAATAAAAGTAATACTGATATATCCAAATATAAGGATCCACAGTGTACAGGTTACAACTACTTCCACTACCAGAATCAGAAGGGGGTAATGTCTCTTCCACATTGAGCTCCTGTGCACCTCAGAAATATCAAGACTCCTGAAAAATCCTCTAGAGAAAGCAGCTCCAATGAATGTAGGGGAATGGGACAGAAGGAAAGCTCTATGGTGTTGGTACTGCAGCATTAACAAGATTTATTTCAGAGGTGGGCAAAGTGTGACCTGGATGTGGTGCTCCCAAAGGCCCCAGGACACTCAATCCTGTGGTTGCTAGCAGTGTTGGTATTTCCTCTTGTACACACATCTATTCCCATGACCTCCAGGTGAATGTTTGCTTCATTTCGAGGGGAGTGGCCCATTCTGGGCCAGAGGGGGTTGCTTCCCAAGCAAAAAAGTGGCTCTTGGTCAGTTCCTAGTTTAAAAAAAGGGTATTGCCCTAACAAACCTAACAGCATGAAGGTTGAGATTTTTGAAAATAGACATTTTGCAGGTATTTGGAGAGTGGTCTGAGGACGTGCTCAGTCTCAAGGGTGTTTAACCTGCTGAGCCACCATAAAAACAAGAAAAAAGATAAATAGTAAAATAAGTAATATACTCTATACAAGCAGATCAGGAAGGCTATATAGTTCTGCTATGAAAATGAAGTATGGAATGGTGATGCTAACAGTGGTAAAGTCTCTGTTCCAAATTTTAACAGATTTTATTTGGAAAAAAGCCAGAATACAAACTACATATGTCACTCAAATATCAAGATGTGGCAAGAAGTGAGAATATATGCTTGCACTTTAGAGATTACCATCAGTAAGATATAGAAAGAAACAGATAGCCACTGGAGCTAGGCAAGTGTTATCTACATTCTATTTCACTCTATTTCTGGTTTTTAAAATCAAGTGTCAAGCTATAGAATCCTGTACTAGATGGAGTTTCTAATTCACTTTCAAGAAAAAAATATTGTAGCAGTTGCAATGGGAAGATACTAGTACATGCATGGCAGTATCCAAACCTCCAAGAAAGACATTTTTTTCATGTCTTGAAGTCTACAAAGCCACTCACTGCCTATGCTACTTCTCTGTTACTACCAAGCGGCAATGTAGATAAGAAGAACTCCTGGATGAAGCACTTATTTTTCAGAGGCCTGAGCCAATCTAGTGAAAGTGAAGCCACCATCAGCCAGCGATGCTAATCAGTGGAAGAAAGCTGGTCCAATACGGGTAACCATGTCTGGTCAAGTCTATGACATATGATACTGAATTAAAGGAAACCAGAGTGGATAGTGGAGCACACTAGCTAAAAGTGAAGGCCGTGTAGCCCCTTAAAACAGAGATAACTCCTGGAACCTTTATTATAGGGAAGAATGAGAAATTCAACGGGGTGGATTGCAAGTCTACTTAAATCTTCAAACTGTGACAGACCCATCTCTCAAGATATTGGTTTGACACTGTAACAGCTCAAAAGCCAAAGTCTGACAAAAACTTTCACCACATTTTGTACACAAGGCCAATGTTTGGAAAAAAAACAGCTTTGGGTTTAATTTGAAAGAAAACGGTGACTACTGGAACTATCTGCCTTCTGTGTAGAGCACATAGGCTACACCAGGCACCCTCAAATTCCACCCCCTCCAGCTGTTTGGGCTTCCAACTCCCAGAATTCCTGACAAGTGAACAAGTTGGTGAGGGCGTTTGGGAGTTGGAGGCCCAAATAGCTGGAGGGCCAGAGCTTGAGGATGTCTGAGCTACACAAATCCTTATACATAGGCCACCGGACAACATTCATTGCCTGGAGTGAAGAAATCTTACATAATTATTCGCCTCCAAGACTTCATCAGTCACCTGTGCCACAGGGGGAAAACAAGAGCTGTAGATTACACAACTACCCTGGTGATGTTCAGACCTCTAAAGATCAAGAATGCAGCACTGCATGCTCTGGTTGCCAGGCAGCACATTTTCAGTGGGAGGGGCTATTCTGTCCTTGATCACCATGGAAACTTTAAAGAGTGGCAATTAGAACAGCAACTGTCTAACCAGTAAGTGACAACCCCACAGGTAAGGCTGTAAGATGTGTGTATGTTGGTTTGTTTCCCCAGGTCCTCCTGGAAAGAAGTCAGAACTGTAAAATCTTTGCTCTGGCCCATAACTACTCTTGAGTTTGTTGCTTGGTTTGCCAAAAAAAATCCTCAAAATGAAAGGATATCATAAAGATTTCTATGATACAGTATTGTGATATAAATGTAATGGACAATAATAATGTACACTTTAAACTATGCCAGGATTTTTCAAAAAGATTGACCCAATTTGAAATTGTGCTATCTCTGCTACCAAAAACAGTGCATGAATGAAACTCTTACCCCTTGAAAGGGTAGGGCATAGATTCAAACAGCCCCTAACCTCAGTAATTCGAAAGGTGACAACTCTGCAACCTAAGGCCTAATGAGATAATCTCTATTGTGGGAATTATTTTTGTTTCTGACTCAAATTTTTTGGTAAAACTTGATGATAATAACTTAATAACTCATTCAAATGTTTGTAACTTTTTGTGTAATAATAATACTAATTATTATTACTACCTCTCTTCATGGTGAGTTACAAAATAATTACAATACATAAACACAGCAAAAACATTACAAATACACACACTAAAATGTAACTCCATAAAAGTTACATACCACAATGTATCTCTATGAAATACATACTAAAACAGACAAAAAAGATTAAACAATAGACATGCATTAAAATTCATGTTTATGTTTAAAGATGGTCTAGGTTGGCCTGCTAAAGAGACAGATTTTCACTTGTCTTAAATTGTGACAGCTTATTTAACTGTCAGAGCTCTACCAGCAGTTTGTTCCACAGCCTTGGGGCAGCTGATGAAAATGTCCTCTGGGTGGTGGTTGCCAGTCAGGTTTTGGCTGGTTGGAGCAGACGCCCCCCAGAAGACTGAAGTGTGTGGGGCGGATTGTATGGGAGAAGGCAATTCTTTAGTTAACTTGGATCCAAACCATATAGGGCTTTAAAGGTCAAAACCATCACCTTGTACCTTGGCAGCCAGTGGAGTAACTTTAGGATAGGTGTAATATGCTCACTCCTAGATGTTCCTGTAATCAATCTGGCTGCGGTATTTTGAACCAGTTGGAAGTTTCTGAACTTGGTAAAAGGGTAGCCCAATGTTAAGTGCATTGCAGAAGTCCAACCTTGAGGTTACCAGTGAGTGCACTACCATCTTCAGGTCTTCCAAATCGAGGAAGGGGTGCAGCTGGCAGAGCAGCCGAAGCTGATAGTAAGTACTCCTGACTGTTGCATCCAACTGGGCAGAACTGGTTGACACACCTCCATCCCCAGATTAGGACCCTTGATGGTAAACACCTCTGTTTTGTCTGGATTCAGTTTCAATCCCCCGCCCCCCATCCAGCCCATTACAACATGTTGCCATCATGAAATATAGTTTTGAAATTGGGTCCATATTTTGAAACACCCTGGATTTTAAAATATACAGGTCTTATTTTTATAACCATGCTATTCAATATATTGGCTCTAACTACATCTGTAAAACCAAAATAGACATCTTGTAGACATGTCATATTCTGTATTAGCAGAAGGGTTCATGTCCTCCTCAAAGGCAGTTAGTTCCCCAAGCAATGTTTTGTAGTAGTTTAATCAGCGAATAGAATTACAAGGGACAATTTCAAATTCATGCTTCTAGTCTCACAGTCAGTTGAAAAGAACAGGCTGAGATGCCCTGCTCAATCTACTGAATCTATAGATGCACAATTATGAAGGGTACTTTGAAATCCTTAGTTTCAATAAGGGTAGATGGTAGGAGGGGAATTTCTAATGCATCTTTCTGGTCCAAGTACAAAAATTCAAATGCGGCACTTGAATTGACCTGCCTCCTTGTGAGGGAAATGGACCCTCCCCCTTCCTCATGTTTGCATTGTATACCCAGCCAGCCAAAACTGGGATAGATCTATTTCATTCAGCTAGGCTTCCCTGATATGGACCAGATCCCGGAAGCTGATAGCATACTGAAAGTTTTAACAGTAACACCTAAGTGACCTGTGTTTGAGATTGTTAACGGTTCTTTGCAGAAGGGTGAGTGGTATTCAGTTATGAACAACAAGCAGTCTTGCAAATGTATTATGGCATAAGCTTAACTTGATTAGGCTGCAAATTTGCTCTTGACTCAAATTTCAATTTTTAAACATGGCATTAGTCAGCAGACCTTGCCATCTTTTCAATAAGTATAAAAACTGACAGCTTACAGTTTGCAGTAAAGCAGTGGAGCTTTTTTACATGGGCTGCTTTTGAATCATGGAGCCGCTTACCAGTACACATTGAAACAATTTTTTTCTTTGTTCTCATGAAGACTACATACTTCTTAAATTTCTTTAATATTTGTTTCTGTGGATTTAAAGTTAGCATTTTGTGGATTATTTTAAAAACTGCTGTATTTATATTATTGCTGTGTTGTGTGTAAACTGTTCCAAACAATCCGGAAAAAAAACATATTTATGAGAGTGGGAACAAGCTGTTTCAATCTTAATGATAATATAAAACCCTTTCATTGTATACACCTACTTAACATACAAACAGCAATACATCTATTGGAAAAGAAACACTCTTGCATTTTTAAATAACTTGTCTGGGAACAGCACAGAGCTCTTACCTTGCCAGACCAATTCCAAATCCTGCAAACCGATTCAACTGTTCTGAAAGGCAAACAAACAATTTGCTTACATTTACTTTTAAGGAAAAAAAAAAAGACAGCGGCTACCAATACAACTGATCTAACTGACCTATAACTTTAATATGAAAAAGCATAAAATCAAGATATGATTAACTTGGTAGTGGCATAAATACAAGGGACAAATACATATATAAAGTACTAATTTATGTAAATCTCTTGAAGAATATGTACTTTGTCTGCACCTGTAGCAAAAACAAAACAAGGATTTTGTGCTTACATGTGCATGAGCATAGTGTGTTCTTCTTGCAAGATTTTTTTTCCACCACTTACATCCTCAGTGGTGGAAATGAAAAGTTAGCACTAGATCCACTCTATATACTTAAGGATGTTGATCTAATGTATAAGTTGAGAGCACAGGACAAAAATGTATTTGATATGATCTGTGGATAAGTTGAGAATCATTTCATAGAGAGCTTTGGGACCAGCAACCACCAGCATTTTCCTGTCCAGACATTTAAAAATCTAGAAGAAGATTCATGGCAGAGAGTAGAGGGGTGCGTGTGCTTCTTTTAAGTTCTCCTGAGATGAACTAAGCTCCTGCCTTCCACCATTCAGAAGAGAGGGTGGTTATTTTTTATAAGATTTAAGATACAGTACTCAATCTGATCCATGAATGAGTTGACCCAGTTTTACGGGAGTTGATTTTTTAAACTAGAATTTCTAGAGTTATACATTAGGCATGTGCGTTTGATAAAAAAAGTTTCAAAAGTCATTACAAAATTAGGGGGCACTGATGTTTCGTTTCCAAAGTGTTCCTAAAGTAAAGTTAGAGAAAATTTCGTTACTATAAAGAGATTAATGAAATTATTTTTTGGTATAGTAATTGTGCATAATTACTGTAATTGGGGAGACTTCAGTGGCTCCTTTCTTCCTCATCTTTACAGCTATTGGGGTGAAACTTGCTACAATGGTAGAACACATTTACCACTGTTAGCCCATCAAGTCAGCCCATCACTTATACACACATTTTGGGAAATTTTCAAATTTTTATAAACAATTAAACGCAAGAGTTATCTCCTTGAATTGTGTATACAATGACACAAGATAACAGGGGATCATTCCCGCCAACTTTCAGAAATATTCATTGATTCTACTGATTTCAGGATTTTAAAAAAAAGTTTTGACAAAAAAGATTTTTAAAAATCAGCTATCTTATTGAATGTATCTCATATTAAAGCCACTCTGAGTCCCCTTAGGGGTGAAAAGGGCGGGGTATAAATACTGTAAATAAATATTAATCAATAGAAACCAATACTAGCCAATTCTACATTTTCATCGAATCCTAGAGTTGGAGAGGATCTGCAAGGGCCATCTAGTCCAACCCCCTTCTTCCAGGCAGAAGGGCACTATCAAAACTCTCCTGACATATGGCCATCCAGCCTCTAAACTAATTAATATGATTCCCCTATTGAATTGGAAGGGATCCTCAAGGGACATGCAGGAAGACACAATCAAAACACCCTTGACAGATGGCCATTCAGCCTCTGCTTAAAACCTCCATAGAAGTAGACTCTGGGCCCTTCCGTACAGGACCTGATCCAAGGTTTTCTGTTTATCCCAGATTATCTGACAGTACGGACTCATATAATCCAGTTTAAAGCAGAAAACCTGGGATCAGATCCTGGGATATAGGGCCTGTCTGGAAGGACCCTCCATCATATCCTATGACAGCATATTTCACTGCGGATTGGCTCATACCATCAGGGAGCTCTTCCTAATGTTTATATGAAATCTCTTTTCTGCAACCCATTGCTGGAGCAGCAAAAATAAAGTTGGTCCATTTTCAATATGACACCTCTTCAAATATTTAAACATGGCTATCACATCCCCTTTCAGCCTTCTTTTTTAGAAGCTAAACATACCTAACCCTTTAGCTGTTCTTTACAGGGCTTTGTTTCCAAACCTTAGACCGTTTTGGCCACCCTCTTCTGGGCACCTTCCAGCTCAGGCAAGGGCAAACTTCGGCCCTCTGGGTGTTTTGGACTTCAACTTCCACAATTCCTAACAGGTCCAAAACACCTGGAAGGCTGAAGTTTGCCCATGCCTGTTCCAGCTTGTCACTATCCTTCTTGAATTGTGATGCCCAGAAGTTGACACAGGTTGTTGTGTGTTTTCAGGGCTGTATGGCCATGTTTCAGAAGCATTCTCTCCTGACGTTTTGCTCACATCTATGGCAAGCATCCTCAGAGGTTGTGAGGTTTGTTGGAAACTAAGCAAGTGAGGTTTATCAGTGGCAGGTCCAGGGTGGGAGAAAGAACTCTTGTCTGTTGAAATGTGAATGTTGTAATTAATCACCCTGATTAGCATTGAAAGGTTTTGCCATTTCAGAGCCTGGCTGATTTGAAGCTGCAAGGCTTTTGCAATGCTAATAAAGGTGATTAATTGCAACATTCACACTTCAACAGACAAGAGCTCATTCTTCCACCCTGGACCTTCCAGATATATAGACCTCACTTGCCTAGTTTCCAACATACCTCACAACCTCTGAGAATGCCTGCCATAGACGTGGGAGAAACGGCAGGAGAGAATGCTTCTGGAACATGGCCATACTGCCCTGAAAACATACAGCAATCCAGTGATTCTGGTCATATCTAAGCTGTCTTGAGTTCCCTTCGGGGTAGAGATAAGGTAAATATAAATAAAGCCTTCAATAACACAGTTGACAATGGATTCAAGGGAAGTTCTGACTGAAGGAGCATTGGGTGGGACAACGACTTCCCTCGATGTGGACGCTACACTCCTATTGATGCAGCCTAGAAATGCACTGGAACTCCAGGGTAGATTCAATGCAGCTTGACAGCACTGTTAACTGCCATGGCACTAGCATTCTTAGACAGAGAAAGCTAAAGACCTTACAAAACTACAACTCCCACGACTCCATGGCCTTGAGGCGTGGTAGCTGGAGTGGTGTCAAGTGTTACTCATGTCCTCTCACCGGTGCTGGCGTTGGGCCCTCCGCCAGAGGGGTCTTCGCCGAGCCCGGAGGCGCCCAGCGGGGTCCCGGCCACGAGCTGCGGGGTCTTCTCGCCCCAGTGGAGGTTGCGGCTGCCGGGGATGTCGGGCGGGGTGCTGACCCAGTGGCCCAGGCCCGGCTCCTCCCGGCCGCCCCGGAAGCCCAGCCCGTCGAAGCCCTCGGGGCGCCGCGGATGCATCGCTCAGGCCCTCAACCGCCCTCCAAGGAAGGAAGGAAGGCCTGAGACACAAACACCACTTCTGAGGCTCAGCTTCCGGGTGCCGACCGGAAGGAACCGCCCGGCCGGAAGACAAACGGGAGCTGAGGCTGGTCACATGACGTAGTCCAGCCTTCGAGAGAGGGAGAGCCTTTTCTTTGGGGTTTAATGCAGCTTGGCATCGCTTTAACTCAGGCATGGGCAAACTTGGGGCCTCTAGGTGTTTTGGACTTCAACTCCCACAATTCCTAACAGCCGGTAGGCTGTTAGGAATTGTGGGAGTTGAAGTCCAAAACACCTAGAGGCCCCAAGTTTGCCCATGCCTGCTTTAACTGCTATGGTTCAGTCCTGTGGAATAATGGGAATTGTAGTCTCACACCGTGAAGTGACGAATGGAGTGCCGCAGGGTTCCGTCCAGGGCCTGATTCTGTTCAGCATCTTTATTAATGACCTAGATGAAGGGTTAGAAGGCATGATCATCAAGTTGGCAGACGACACCAAAATTGGGAGGGATGGCCAATACTCCAGAATTCGAAACGATCTTTAAAAGATTAGAAAGATGATTGGCCAAAACTAACAAAATTAAGTTCAACAGTGACAAATGCAAGATACACCATTTAGTCATAAATAAATAAATAAATGCAAAAATACAGAATGGGGGACGCCTGTGAAAAAGATCTTGGAGTGTTGTCGAAGGCTTTCATGGCCGGGATCACAGGGTTGTTGTATGTCTTTCAGGCTGTGTGGCCATGTTCCAGAAGTATTCTCTCCTGACGATCTTGGAGTCCTTGTGGACAGGAAGGCAAACATGAGCCAACAATGTGATGCGGCGGCAAAAAAAGCCAATGGGATTTTGACCTGCATAAATAGGAATCTAGTGTCTAGATCCAGGGAAGTCATGCTACTCCTCTATTCTGGCTTGGTCAGACCACACCTGGAACCACAGTGTTCAATTCTGGGCACTGCAATTTAAAGGATTTCTTTTTTCCTGTGGTTGCCTGTTCTTAAGTACAGTAGAGTCTTGCTTATCCAACGTAAACGGGCCGGCAGAACGTTGGATAAGCAAATATGTTGGATAATAAGGAGCGATTAAGAAAAAGCCTATTAAACATTAAATTAAATTATGATTTTACAAATTAAGCACCAAAACATGCTTTACAACAAATTTGACAGAAAAAGTAGTTCAATAAGCGGTAATGTTATGTTGTAATTACTGTATTTACGAATTTAGCACCAAAATATCATGATGTATTGAAAACATTGACTACAAAAATGCGTTGGATAATCCAGAATGTTGGATAAGCAATGTTGGATAAGTGAGACTCTACTGTAGTTTGTAAATTGGATGTTTGTAACTCGGGGATTGCCTGTACTATCCCTCACTGATAGTATAACCACTCTCCCCTCTCCCTGCTGACATTTTTATTTCATTTTATTCCATGCTCACTTTTATTTTTTGCAATTTTTTGTTATTTTCACACCTTCCTAATGTTCATCGTCTACCTCAGGATGAAAACAGAAGAGGAAATGAGAAGGTTTTTGTATTCATGGATTCATCAACTGTTTGAAATAAATATATGGTTGAATCCATGACTATGGAAAGTTTCTCATATATCTAAAAGCAAACCTTGATTTTGATATTATTAACTTTATTTATTCCCCGTCTTCCTCCCTTTTGGGATTCAAGGCAGGTAACAATCCACACTAGACAACTTTAAAAAGTTCAATACAAAAGTTTAAAAAATTAAATAGTAACTGTGGTAAAAAAACAGAATTAAAATACAATAAATTGCCTTTAAAACTCATATCCTTCCCATAGTGCCCCAAACCTCCCCAGTGCCTCTTCCCCTTTCCCAAATGCCTGTTGGCAGAAGACGGTCTTGACTTGCTTATTTTATATAATGGGCACCACTTTACTGCTCCACTGTATATAATGGGACTTGAGCATCCATGCATTTTGGTATCCATGGGGTGAAGATCTTGGAAAATTCACTACTGGGGCATCCACACTGTTGAATTAATGCAGTTTGACATCACTTTAATTGCTTTGGCTCTTCTGTGGAATCCTGGAGTTGCATTTTTGCAAGCCTTTGCCTCACCGAACTACAACTCTCAGGATTCCACAACATTGAGCCAAGGCAGTTAAGCCCCCACCCTGGTAGCATTCAGAAAGAGCTTGAAAACCTGGCTCTTTACTCAGGCCTTTAGTTAAAGATTGCTCATCCCCATAGCAATCTGTATCTGTGACCATTCCTGTACCGGTTTGCACTTTTTACCTATGTCAGCTTGATAAAGACACAGGGTCTATTCCCATCCCAATTTGCACTTCCAAGAATTTGCAGCACTTTCACAGTCATCTCGTGTTTACAATATTTATATGGTGCACCTTAACCAATCTACTTTTACAACCTCTCCGTTTTAATCCATGTTTTTATTAGTTCTTGTCATTTGTTTTTAATGGCTAATGTTTAAATTTTTATAATTGTGCATGTCTTTTGTCTATTGTTGTGTTTTATATTGCTATTGTTTTTACTCGGGCTTGGCCCCATGTAAGCCGCCCTGAGTCCCCTTTTGGGGAGATAGAGGCGGGGTATAAAAATAAAATTATTATTATTAAGGTGGTGTCCAATCTCATTAATTCTACAATGTAGGTAGATGCACCCTTTATTTTTCAGGACTGGAAGATTCCCACCTTTACTTTCAAATGATGGACGAAGGGGACACAAATCTGCCTGAGGTCCTGAGCAACTTCTGGTTTCCCCTTCTATGATTTCATTCCCTCTCGGATTCACTGCCTGCCAAATTAAGGCCTGGTGCCTTTTTGCTCCGGCTAAGAAAGAGGTTGTCATATGATGGGTCTTGGATCAGGGATGGGCAAACCTCGGCCCTCCAGGTGTTTTGTATTTCAACTCCTACAGACTGTTAGGAATTGTGGGAGTTGAAGTCCAAAGCACCTGGAGGGCCAAAGTTTGTCCATGCTTGGCTCGAATGTTAATAAACATATTATTTAAAGGGATGGGATGCGTAATATAGCGACCTACTTTACCACTTTCCTTGGCTGCAGCATTGCCTGCTCAACCCTCAAGAAATATACAAAAGGCCAGGCATCCTCAAACTGCATCCCTCTAGCTGTTTGGGCCTCCAACTCCCAGAATTCCTGCCCACTGAACAAGCTGGCGAGGGCTTCTGGGAGTTGGAGGCCCAAACTGCTAGAGGGATGCAGTTTGAGGATGCCTGCGAAGGCTAGACAGGGCAGCAGTGGCCTTCCTCCTCCTCTGCCCTGCGCTGTCTTGGTGGCGCCTGGGCCTGGCCGTTTCCATGACAACCATCTCATCCGCGCTTGAATACAAGGCGGAGGACTGGTGCTGAAGGAGGGTGAGGCGAGGAGGAAGGCTGCTGCCCTTTCTATTTTCTTTCTTCAGGAAACTTTCTTTTATTCAGCAGCCGGGGGAAGGGGTGGGGAGGTCATGGTGTCGGCTCAGCTTGCATCCACACTGTAGAATTCAGGCAGTTTGACACCAATTTAACTGCCAGGGCTCAATGCTGTGGAATCACCTTGTTTGTAGTTTGATGAGGCACTAGCACTCTGTGGCCGAAAAGGCTAAAGCAGGCATGGGCAAACTTCGGTCCTCCAGGTGTTTTGGACTTCAACTCCCACAATTCCTAACAGCCGGTAGGCTGTTAGGAATTGTGGGAGTTGAAGTCCAAAACACCTGGAGGACCGAAGTTTGCCCATGCCTAGACTAAAGGACTTGTAAAGCTACAGCTTCCACGACTCCGTATCATTGAGCCATGGCAGTTAAAGTGGTTTCAAACAGCCTTAATTCTACAGTGTTCCTGTGTCCATAATAACAAAACATTTCACTGCCAGATCCTGAAAGATTACCTCTCTGAGGTGGCTGATTCCCTCTGCTTCATAGCTGAGTTGTGTTTGAGTTTTGTACATATATTTATTAGGGGGAAAACTCAATGGAACATAGTGGAATGTCCTTTCGAATAAATATCCTGTTGGGGATTGTGCTGCTAGCATCTGAAATATTCCAATGAAACCTTTGAATTGTAACAACAAATATAATGCTTTTAATACCTTTATGTTGGGCAATTAGAATGCGTCAAATTATATATAGATCTGGGTTGCTGTGAGTTTTCTGGGCTGTCTGGCCATGTTCCAGAAGCATTTTCTCCTGATGTTTGGCCCACATCTATGGCAGACCTTGTCAGAGGTTGTGAGATCTGTTGGAAACTAGGCAAGTGGGGTTTATACTGTATATCAGTGGAAGGTCCAGGGTGGGAGAAATAACTCTTGCCTGTTGGAGGGAAGTGTGAATGTTGTAATTAGCCACCACAATTTGCATTTAATGGCCTTGTAGATTCAAAGCCTGGCTGCTTCCTGCTTGACGGAATCCTTTGTTGCGAGATGATTAGCAGGCCCCGATTGTTTCTTGTCTGGAATTCCCCTGTTTTTGAGTGTTGTTCTTTATTTACTGTCCTGGTTTTAGAATTTTTTTTAAATACTGGTAGCCAGATTTTGTTCATTTTCATGGTTTCCTTTCTGTTGAAATTGTCCACATGCTTGTGGATTTCAATGGCTTCTCTGTGTAGTCTGACATTGTAGTTGTTAGAGTGGTTGTTAGAGTGGATATATAGATCGTTTGGAATAGGGATTGCTTGTGACATTTCCTCAGATTTATCTTTAAAAGCTGAACATTTTGGCCCTTAAAGGACAAATAACAGAGCAGAGTCCCCTTGGGGAGAGAGGGTTGAATATAAATACAGTTTTATTATTGTTGTTGTTGCTGTTGCAGGTTGGTTATTAATTATGATGTAGAGCTTGGGCAAATAATTTACAATGAAATCCTATACATGTCTACTCATTAGTAAACCTCACCATGTTTGGGGGCCCTTTCCCAAAACAATTCCTCAATTCTACGATTGCAACTTCATGGATTCTTCTCTTTTACATCGTGTTAGAAGAAATATAGTATTATTCCAGCTTTAGAATAATTTCATTTTTAAAGGCATGTTGACTCTACCTCTATTGAGTTTAACCTCTACTAAAAGCCTTTTTGTTCCAGTCTGATTCGTATCTAAGGGATCTGCACAGGAGGACTTGTTGATGAGTTTAGTGCAAAATGAGATTAATCTTTCCAGCAATACATTATCACTAAGTAAATTAAAACTAACTTAGTTTGCAAGGGGAGATAATTTGGTTCTTAATGTTGATTGAGGTCCACCACACCAACACTATTGCTAATATTTCCTTTCACATTGTCCTGGTCTGTTCACATTTTGTGTAAGTAGAGCTAACCATCTATTATTGCAAGTCTGCTGGGCTAAATATGGGTTTGATGTTTTTGAAATAATTTGTAGTACGGACACTTGATGGCACAACATTGTTTCATCTCCAAACATTTGTTATTTTTGAAACTACTCACTTGATTTTTTTTACATCATTTTCACCTCACCCTTCTCGCCCGTAGGGACTCAGGGAGGCTTACAACAGTTGACAAAATTCCATTGCCCCAAAACAAATTCAATAAAACAGTAACAAAATCAATAAAACAAAAAACAATACCAAAGTCAATTAAAAACTATATTTTAGTTTAGTTATAAATTCGCCACCGGCTTTTGTTTTGCACGTACACATTATTTTTCAGCAATATAAAAAAACAATCCCAATGCAAGTAGCTAAGGTTACATCTACTGTATATTGACTATTTAATGCAGTTTGAAACCAGCTACAAATTGCGGTGGCCAAACAATAAACTCCCCCAAAAGTGCTTGAAAAAAAAATCCTTAACGTGCATCAGGGCTCTGTGATTCATGTAATCATATCCAAGCCTCAATTGGATTCCAGGATTTCTTATGTATTCATCTCTACAGCAAAACCACTTTCTTCAATACTCATTTGAAACTGCATCAAATGGTCAATGCAGGGGTGGCCTGAGTTAGAAAATCCTTAGTTCAAATCTTGTATCTTCTATAAACTCACAAAGTGGCCGGCAATATAAGTAAATGGGGGTGGGACTGAAAAGATGGTCTATAAATATTTTGTGTGATGTTTCAGTAGAAAATGTACTTTTTTTGTAAAAAAATATCCCACCTGTATGTCAATATATATTGTGAATGAGTCTTCTGAGGCTGTGAGTGATAATGGAGAGATCAGGAGAGGAAGGAAGAACCCTCACGAGGAGGGCTTGCTGGAAGATTTACACAGAAAGAGAATTGGGGAGATTGATGGGGAGTCTTCCGAGGAGGATTCATGTGGGGACTTGGGAGGGGATCTTGAGCTGGAAATGGATGCTGAGGAACCAGTGGTGACAGAGGAAGTTGGCATAGATTGGGCACGGGCTCCGGAGGATCTTGGGGAGGAATCTGGGTCCATTGAGGCTGTGGATGCTGGAGAGGCTTTGGTATCTTCAGAAGCAGATCTCACATGGTCTGCCTGGAGGAATGAGGGTAGTTCCACAGGTGTGGACAGAGTTGGGTGTGGGCAGGATGATGTTGATTCTGATGTGGAGTTTGGGACACCTAACCCTAGGGCGTTGGAAGTTTGGACGTCCAAGGAAACCTAAATAAATTGGGGATTTTTGGCCACTATTCTTTGCGTGTGGCAAGGTGTTGCTGGGCGCCATTGGGTTTCCTGTACGTGTTTCTGAAGACTGGTGTGGGACTTTGCAACAGATCTGCTGTTTGTTTTCGTTGTCTTGGCTTTTTGTGCCATCTCTTGATGTGGACCTTTTTGTGACGACTTCATCCTTTGGACCTTGGACTGAATCTCGACTTGGTTTATCTCTTCACTCCCAAACTCGGCTTGGCATCGTTCTCATCTCTGTGGCTGTCTACCGTTGCTGACTGCTGGCTTCGTTCCCGACCCTGACGCTGTTCCTTTAACCCGACTTCTGATCGGCTCGACTTTGCTACAATGCTACGCTCCTTTGGCTCCTGGCCTGGCTTCCGTCTCTGCAGCAGCTTGCCGCTAACTCCTCAGCGTTTTCCAGTTCTTCGCTTTCGGCGAAGAGCTTTTTAACCCGGTTTGGGTTTTTGCCTCAGTCTGGAATCGCTGCTGTACTCCTGGGTTTTGGGGAAGGTTTTGGGGCTTTGCGGTGATTTACCTTTGTTTGTTTTGCCATTTTAAGCCCGTTTTGTGTCTTTGGGCTGAGTTCAAGTACTTTATGTTAAATCCGAATTATATCTCTGGTTAATCCGGATTATATAGACAGTATATAATAGAACTGAAGTAGCAAACGTATAATTAACAAAGGCACATAAGATTTAAACCAAATATTGACTATTTCACAGCATTATAGTAAACATTGCATTCATGTTTATATATTTTCCAAAGCAACAAATGAAAGAGTTCATAAACTGAGGTTAACACTTAATATTCAGTGTTGTTTCATGCAGATGTAAGTCTTGAAGCTTGGTTGAAGAAGGAGCACAAATGATAATCTTTATGAATGAGGGTTTTACCCTTTAAAACATTCATCAAAGTCCCAAGCAAGAAAGATTCCTCAGAATGTGCGTTTAAAGAGAGCAAAAACAAAACAACAAGGGTTCCCGGGGTATTCTATGTCCTTGTTTCAGGATGGGTGTCCCTTCTTCAGGTTTAGTTGCTTCTAGTATAGTCTTCTGAAGATTTTTACAAACTGTATATAAGGAGACAACATAATAGATTTGCTGTTACCAGCACCCAGTAGCATGAAATAAATTTTAAAGATATTTGCAAGAAAAACTTACTTTCACTATTAGAGGTAGTGGCTCTGCTGTAATTCCAGCTCAGGATAGCAACTCTCTCATTTTCCAAGAGCGAGCAAATTAACTGATAAGGGTTACTCCCTTTTAAGGATTGTGAGCTAATTGCAAAGCTAATTCACAGGTAACAAGAAAGATCTAATTTATCATTCAGACCATGTGGATGCATAGTTTGTAATTTGGAAATCCAGAAAGCTTCTCTCTGGAGTAGAACCCTTTTTACATCACCATGAGGTTTTATGGTGATCCTTTCTAAGGCACAGAATCTAAAACTTGTATATGAGTGAGCTTTCTCTAAAAAATGTGAATAGAGGGTGGACTCAGATGATTTATTTTTGATGCGTGAGCGGTGTTCAAGTATTCTAATCTTTAATGATCTGGAGGTCATGCCTGCATAAAGGAGCTGACAGGGACACTGTATTACATAAATGACCTGGTCAGTGATACATGTAGTAAAACTTCGTAGTTGTATATGGATTTTTAGAGTAGGATGTAAAAATTGTTTAGTTCTGAGAGACTGTGTGCAGCATTGACAATGTCCACAGTTTGAGTGGCCTCTAAGGTTAGATTTCTTAATGGTAGGTGTTGTTAAATCAGAGCTTATTAGCATATCCTTAAGATTTCTTGAGCGTTTATTAGCTAACATAGGTAAGTATTTGCATCCAGGGATATCTCTAATAAGGTGCCAATGTTTCTTAATTATACTATGAACTTTTGGAGTAAACTGAGTCAAAGTTAAGGGCCAGGTAATACGGTCATTGTGTTTCTTTACTGCGTCTCTTAGTAAATTTCTTCTATCTATGGTGTCTATCTTCCTAATGGCAGTGTTTATAATTCCTGTAGGATAACCTCTCTCCTTAAACTGGTCTCTGAAAAGAGTTACCTCTGCTGCGAAGTCTTCAGGTGTGCTGGTATTACGTTTTAATCTCATTAATTGTGCAAAAGGTAAGTTGATTTTTAACTTGTGGTGATGGAAGCTGGAATAATGCATAATGGAATATATTTTGCTCTCAGTTGGCATCTGACCTTTGACAATATACCCAACAAGGTTAAAACTATGCAGACTTACTTTTTCAATCTTCTAATGCACATGTTTTTCTGTCAGACCTGTTATCATTAATCAGTTACGATTATTCATTGAATGATGTGGTTTAACCTGTATGCTCTATAAGCATGCACTGTTTTTGTTGTTGCTGGGTTTTTTTTATAATGGCTGATTTTGTTAATTTTTTTTCTCATATTTTAGCTACAGTATTGTGGTCTGGTGTGTACAGGAAGGGGTCCATGGGGATGCCACAATGAGTTATTGTACTGGGCAACATCAATCCTAATGATGCCATTGAAAATAGTAATACTTAGGACTGTCATTACGATTATAAATAGATATTTAACAGAAGCAATTTAGCATGGACTGCTTTCTCCTTTACTGCAGTGTCATTAGAAGCAGCATCTATTCAACATAGTTTACTGTAAAGAAAATCAGATGGATTTCTAATGGAATGATCTGACTTTTTTTGTCTAGAATGAATCATCATTATTATTTATTTTATTTAGACCCCGCCTTTCTCCCCAAGGGGACCCAAGGTCCACACACACACTGATCAATTTAAAACAAAGTGAATACAAAAATTTTAAAAAACACACACAATTAAATGGTTTAGGTTAAAATACTGTTAAAACAATACTATTTAAAATGCATTTTAAAACAAACATTGCAGTGGCACTCTCCTTATAATTTACAGATTTATTTCATACAAGTTATTGCAAGGAAGTAAGGTCTTAACTACAAATGCACAGTAGATGGAGCACTTTGCAAAGCACGGGAAGTCTTCTGTTGGGTTATTCAAAATATTGTGAAGGGTGCTAGATACTTCTTATTCCCATGCTTTAATTAGAAGGGGAAACATCTTGCTTGTGTCTAAATTGTGATAAAACTTGTTCCCTGCATAGGTTCTACAGAACAGAGCCACTATTCTTCATTTTGAACAACATGCATCGTTATCTTCATATTTTTCTATAACCACCTTCCTTCTCTAAATGACTTATCTTTTTCTTTCTTCACTAGATAGTTTCAGCAGTGTATGTTTAGACATGTTTAAGAAGAAGAATAGGGATTCTGGAGTTGGAGAAAGATTATTCATGTTCCTCTCAATAGGAATTTTTGAATATAGACTTTTCCTCTATCAGTAAATTTTGATATTTGAAGTAGTGCAGTTGGGTGGGATGCCATCTTGCTTCTGTTCAACAGGCAGATCACTTACTATCTATGCAGAAAGTGACACTGACTTGTGAGGACACCTGGATCAGTTGAAATTAGAACTGGTCTAGGTGTCCACATCACCCCTAAAATGGAGGGCTGTGGAGCATTCCCCAACCTCAATAGTAATAATAATAATTATTATTATTATTATTTATTTATACCCCGCTCCATCTCTCGAAGGACTTGGAGCGGCTTACACTGAGACAAGCCCAAAACAGTATTACATCAATAAAAACAGTAACACAATAAAATCACAGTATAATTGAAGGGGCAAAGATGTAAAAGATGTAAAAAAATACTCCTCTTAATCCAAAGTCAAAAGCAGGAGGCCCTTTTTCTGTGGAGAGGGCGAGGAAAGACACCACAAATAGTTGGATCTTCAAACTGCAAAATAACTATTTATTGCGTGGCCATAGCAATGTGACAAATACATGCATACATGCAATCAAAGGATTTGTCCGAATTTCTGAAATGGTTGCAAGGGTTTTTATCACCTCAACAGAAATTAGCAAGCATATCCTTATTGGCTTACAAAGATCATTTACCCCATTTGTCTAATGTTGTCTACGTCACAAGCATCTTAACCACCATGCAATCCCATTGGTTTTCTATGCTTTTAGACAATGGTGCTTTCATGTTACTGACCCTGACTTGTTGCAAGTATACGCTAGAAATCGTATGGGAGCCGGTTCTGACTTGATGTATTGTTATTATTTGAAAGTAACTTTTTTTCTCTGGAACAACTCTTTTCCCAAACATCAGCATTTTCTCTCAAGTGCAGGCCTTCCTCAAACATAGGCCTTTTGCAACTTAGGTCAATCAAAACATATGGGACTTGTAGTCATTACAAGTATCTTTGAAAATTCTTTTCTAAACCCACGTCCCTCTCATAATAACATATCTTACAAAAGTTAAAATAACTTAAAACATAAAAAGTAATCCCAATCAGTAGTCAAGCACCATAGGACATGGGCCATTTTAAGGGGAAATGGAAATCTGAAAATGCATATTCTTCAGTGACTAGGGATGGGAGAAACTAATGGTAATAAAGTGCACGGAATGGCCATAGAAATGGAACCTCTGCTCATAGAAAGTCAAATTCGAAGTCCCTGAACATTGTGTGGATGTCCATGAGTGACTTCTGGTCTGGTTGAGTGTTTCTGGCCCATGTTGATGGGTCCTTATGATGCATTTACACTCCAGAATTAATGCAATGTGACATCACTCTATCTGCCATGTCTCAGTGTTATGGAATCTTGAGGCCCCTTCCTCATCCTCTGTAATTTGGACTTTTTTTCTAGGTTTTTTTTTAAAATTGAAAGACATATTTTGGATGACTATGTCTTTTGTGGCCAAATTTGGTGTGGTTTGGTTCAGTGGTTTTGTTGTTTACTCCATAGTAAAACACACACACACACACACACACACACACACATATATATATTAGGCAACGCTTGGGTACAAACAAGTTAGGTTTTGTCTGTTTCTTAGAGCTTTTGTCTCTCTACCCTCCATTTTTTGTTATCTGTGCCCAAAGCTTTAGACATTTACTTTGGACTTTGACATTCAAAATTTCTGTGGTTGGGAATTCTGGGAAACATATTTCACCCATTTATCTTTTTCTGAATCTCTTTTAGAATCTTCTATAGCCTTTTCAATAAGGAAAGTGTCTGTAAGGTTGCAAACACCATTTGACCTTTTCCAGATCTGGTATTCTTGTCCTACTATGGCAATAAAAAGATAAGCTGAGTGTGATTCTTGGTGGGGAAAATGCCAAAGGACAATAGCTATGACAGTTGTATTGAAATTATTAATAACTGTCTGAATTAGGATGCTAATCAGAAAACACATGCTTTATCTTTAAAATATTCTTTTCTGTTATTCAGATTTTGTAGAAGTTCTAATCAAGGAGGAAGACACAAGATCTTTGCAGGAGCTAGAAGACAGAATTGAATGAGGTTTGCATATGAAACAATGTGACAGTTGTTCATTTTATTATGTTTTTGTCAGAAGTGCAAAGATTTGGCTGACTGGGACCTCAAACCTGATTAAAAATATGAATTACTAAACTACAGAAGCATTTTATAAGGAATAAAGAATGTAGATGTATTTGGAATTAACATAGAGTGATGATTCATCATAACAACTGCAAAAATAATAGTAATCAGATGATCTTTTCAGAAACCAAGTGTAATCTACTTGCCCTTTCAGTAGGTATTTTCATTTCCATTTCCTTATTAGTAGTGGATGAAGATAGATGGTAGATAAGATCTGGTGGAAAATGTAGTGCTTGAATGCCTAGTTTTGTTAACCAGGCTTGCTAAAGTTGTCCTGCTTTGACACAATATCATCATATCAAAGCACACAACTTTTGCCTGTTTTCAGAAAACTTCTTTGAAAAATTGCATTTCAGTGTATTGCAGAGTAATGTGATCAAATTTGCCCCAGCTTATTTGTTGTTATGAAGATGCCTTAACAATGACAACTTATTACTACAATAGAGGTGAACTGTAACTTGAAGAAGGAACCTGAGATCATGAGATACAAGGCTGGATACAAATATTTATAAAAATGAAATAAATAAACATGTGGAGTTGTGCTATTGTGTGATTCAAAGTCATCATTTTACTTGATATTTTGGTCAGTTTTGATCATGGTCTCATTTACACAGCCTATTTAATGCAGTTTCAAGCTGATTTCAAAATGTGGCTAGACAGCACATGCCACAAAAGTTCGCTTAGAACTTTAAACCTTAATGTCCTTCAAAGGTTACTGAAGGAGACTAAAAATGTCATTTGGGCAAGCCATATTTCCACATTTTGCCTTGAAATACTTATCACTTCATCTTTTCTTACAGTTATTAACTGAAATATAGATTTAAAAAATGGTATGTTACACATTTTATTTATCTTTCATTATTTAATTCTGTTTTGCAGATATTTTAATTCTGCAACACTGTTGTGGCCAACCTATTTTGATCATTAATAAAATTTGATTCAATACATTTTAATCTACCTTTAAAAGTATTATATTGGAGAATGGCTCCATAACAGTCTGATCAATACTAGTTAAGTTGAAGTAGTGGAAATAAAATAAACGAGATAAGTAGGCTTGAAACCAAGTGCTCTTACTTAACTGTGTGGTGGATTGGGATATACATCAATAAACTTAAACTGTATTGTAATTATACTTCATTATTCTGTTATGGGCTTATGTGGAGCTTATTGTTATTCATTGACCTGATCTAGAAGGAATATAGTTTTCCAAGTGAAACTATTGAGAGTAAATGCTCAAGACTATTTTCCATCTAAATGTCTTATTTTTGCTTGGATATATGTATATGCCACATGCACAGATTGAGCATTCATTATCTGGAATTCCAAAATCCAAAATACTCCAAGATCCAAAATTATTCACATGGGTGGCTAAGATAGTAACACCTTGCTTTCTGTTAGTTCAAACTACATCAACTGTAATTTGCACAAAATCATTACAAATATTATATCAAATTACCTTCAGAATATGTGTATAAGGTGTATTGGTAAAGGTTTCCCCTGACGTTAAGTCCAGTCATGTCTGACTTTGGGGGTTGGTGCTCATCTCCATTTCTAAGCCAAAGAGCTGGCGTTGTCCGTAGACACCTCCAAGGTCATGTGGCCGGCATGACTGCATGGAATACCGTTACCTTCCCACCGGAGCGGTACCTATTGATCTACTCACATTGGCATGTTTTCGAACTGCTAGGTTGGCAGAAGCTGGAGCTAACAGCGGGCGCTCACTCCACTCCCGGAATTTGAACCTGGGACCTTTCGGTCTGCAAGTTCAGCAGCTCAGTGCTTTAACACACTTTGCCACCGGGGCTCCTTATAAGGTGTATATGAAAGATAAATTAATTCTACGTTTAGACTTTGGTCCCATCCCCAAGATATCTTTTTATGTACAGTGTTCCCTCACTACTTTGCGGTTCACTTTTCGCAGATTTGCTGTTTTGCGTTTTTTCAATAAACTCTAAAAGACTATTATAAATCATAAAAATTACAATTTACAGCCTAAGGAAGGGAGGAAGGAGAAGCCAAAGGGAGAGAAAAGGAGCCCAAGTGGCAACAGGAAGAGAAGGAGGCGATTTATCAACACACGATTGGTTGCTAAAGACTTAGAATAGTGTATACATATTAAAATAATGTATAAATATTAAAATAAATATAGCGTCCCTACTTTGCAGATTTTCACTTATTGTGGGTGGTCCTGGAACCTAACCCCAGCAATAAGTGAGGGAACACTGTCTATGCAGATACAGGTATTCATAAACCCAAAATTCAATGCCCCTTTAGTTCCAATCATTTCAAATAAGGGATACTCAACTTATATGCATATTTTTGTATTTTTTGTGTATGAGCACAACAGTTCAAATTTGTATGTATATTTGTAAGTTGTAGCTTTCTCTGTAAAATTAGCCGATTTAAGATATAATTTCCATATTGCTATGACATTTTGTGATCTGTCCCTGCCCCAAGATTTATTTTAGAACAGCATGCCTATTATAAAAGTGCCAGTAGCACCCATATTTGGCCTTGTGTCCAGTGATGATCATCGTAAGATTCAGCGGAGACTTTTGGCCAGATATCTGAAAGAGAATGTGAATAAGAAAAAGAAGCAAAAGTAAGTTTAAGTAAAAGTATAGAAGTGTATTGTTATATAATGTATCTGGACAGCACTTGGAAAGAACTCATTGTAACTACACTGTTCCTGACTGTACTTATGCCTTATTATGACAGATAGCTGGAACTGAAGACTTTGTAAGAGAAAGCTTATTAGAGACTAGAAGTATTTAACAGAAAGTAGTTGGGGAAATGTAGACATTAGAGATTCTTAATATTCATTTGGGCTGGAAGAATAACAAAATGAAGGAGACAAAAAACGAGACAGGATGGATAAATCAGTCAAATACTTTTTCCTTTAAGCTTATGTGATTATCTGGAAGCCATGTCCTATGAGTAGTGGCTTAATGAGCACGGTATGGTTAGCCTGCAGAAGAGAAGTTGAGAGGAGACATGATACCTATGTTTAAATATTTGAGGGAGCAGGCTTGTTTCCTGCTGTCCTGGAAACTAGAGCCCCTTCCACACAGTTGAATAAATACCATATTATCTGTTTTGAACTGGAATATATGACAGTGTGGACTCAGGTAACCTAGTTCAAAGCAGATATTTTGGGATTTTCTGCCTTGATATTCTAGGTTATATAGCTGTGTGGAAGGGCACTAGGATTCAGAGCAATGGGTTCAGGTTGCAGGAAAGGAGATTTCACCTGAACATTAGGAAGAGCCTCCTGACAATAAGAGCTGTTCAACAGTGGAATTTTCTTCTTCAGAGCATAGTGGAAGTTCTTTGGAAGTTTTTAAACAGATGCTGGATGGCCATCTATCTTTAGTACTTTTATTTTGTTTTTTCCTGCATGGCAGGGGGTTGCACTGGATGGTCCATGTAGTCTCTTCCAACTCTATGATTCATTAATTTATCTCACAATTGCAGTTATCATTAATTTTTGGCCTATTTACTTATTTAATATTCTGCTCAGTTTCAAATATTGCATAGTGGTTTACACTAAAATCAATTTAAAATTGCAAACAATAAAAAATTAAACAGTCTAAAACATGTTAAATAATAACAATTTGAACCAAGTGTATAGATTTTAAAATCATTCAATGAACAAATTGGATGAAATCATTAGAACCTAAAAGCTGGGTGCATCTATGATGAAGAACTCATGTGGTTTAACTGCTATGGCCCAATGCTGTGGAATCCTGGGCTGCTTGGTGAGGCACCCTTTGACAGAGAGGGCTAAAGATCTTGTAAAATGGCAAGTCACACGATTCCATATAATTGAACAATGGCAGTTAAAGTGGTATTAATTGCATTAATTCTACAATATGGATTGCATCTAATATGTTTTTTTCTTGGCACTGGAATGGAATTGATGCTGATACAATTTACACATATAAAAATGCTTGTACATTTTTACACAGATGCACGTTGGCATGTACTGTGTATAAGCTGATTAAATGCTCTGGGAAGATACAAACAATTCTAGCTTGCTACAATATATGTTGGTGCAATTCTAAAACTTTTATTAGTTATTTCTTACAAATAATTGTATTTAATGTTGGAGTATCATTACCTTGAAAACAGTACTATGATTAATCTTAAGAGCAGTATTTAATCATCAATATATTTGCATTGACTGCTGCTGCAACTCTCATAATAATTTTAAGAGCACTGTAATTACTCTTCTCCTTCTGCAATGATTAAAATAATATAGTTAACACTGTTAGAAAACTGGTTTTTTTTATAGACTTGGTGACAAATGGCATGCTTTCAACGTCCTCAGAGGCATAGCGTTTGGTCCTGAGATTCAGTATGGGCTCATAGGTTGCCTTTTCTGCAACTATTTAGTTGTTGGTTAAAATAGGGTTTATTTTATGATAAACATTCTATAGTGTGTGTTCAGACTAGTGTATATACAATATAAATAAATAAGCCTTCCAAAAGCTATACATAAGACTATGGATGATTTGTTGATTTTTAAAAATAATGTATCAGAGGTTGGAAAAAATACCTGTCAAAAACTGATAAGACCACAGTTAATATAATATGCATACTAGTAATAAATGAGAGGATGAGACTGCCTTGGGACTTTTATTTGTCTTAAGGAAATGCAGCATCAAATATGTACCCTGCATCGTAGCATTCTAAGAGTCAGGAAAACAATTTAACTACAGTAGAGTCTCACTTATCCAAGACTCGCTTATCCAAGCTTCTGGATAATCCAAGCCATTTTTGTAGTCAATGTTTTCAATATATCATGATATTTTGATGCTAAATTCATAAATACAGTAATTACAACATAACATTACGGCGTATTGAACTACTTTTTCTGTCAAATTTGTTGTATAACATGTTTTGGTGCTTAATTTGTAAAATCATAACCTAATTTGATGTTTAATAGGCTTTTCCTTAATCCCTCCTTATTATCCAAGATATTCGCTTATCCAAGCTTCTGCCGGCCCGTTTAGCTTGGATAAGTGAGACTCTACTGTATGGCTCTTTAGCAGTTTTTCCAGATGGCTATGTCCTTCCATTTGACAAAATAACATAATTATTAAAAAAAGAATATAGCAGACCATTCAGCCATGGCTTTCACAGAAACAAAGTACAGAAGAAAGATTTTTTTATTATATCAACACAACAATTAGCTGATATCAAATAGAGTTAAACACATTGGAAGCCTCAATAAACAAAACAGCAGTTGTCAAATTTGGCAGTAGATGATCTTCTCTGGAGAACTAATTACAGATGTAAATGTCTTCTCCCCAACATACTTTTGCCTAATTTCAAAAGTGGAAAATTTATAGTACCACCTGTATGATAAATGTCTAGATTAGGCAGGCTTTTGTAGTAAAAGATGCACCTTGAGAGATCTGGTTTCCCCCCATTGATGCCGCTCTCCCTATCTTCATGGTGCTTATTGGTTTCCCCCCAGTCCAGCAGCTTTTTGAGCATCATAACATTAATGCTGTTCTTGACCCATATAGGTAATCAATTTGGTCTTGTAGACTCTCTTGTTCCATCCCTGTTTCCAGTGTCATACTCTTGTGGTTTTGATGCTGTGATCACTCACCTATATTGTTTTTTTTTCTCATTTGCAAAGACTTGGAAGAGATCTGGGAACGGATTACAGAAGTGCATGGGCATTTTAGATTCCCCCTTTCCAGTTCTGCAGACTGTTTAGATCTGGTTTTAAGCGCTGTGCATGTTCAGTTATACAAGGAAATACCCTGTATATAACAGGGACTTCTTGGTGATGATGTCATGGAGCCAGGACCTCAAGGGAAAAATGTCCCCTTTGCTTTATGAATGATCCATTTACCTCTCCTCCAAAGAGTTAATTATAATGTGTATCAAAGTTGTAGCAAAAGTGAGGTGTTTACTCTCAACATTTGGTAAATTAAGGACATGAAACAACATTTTACACTGCACATTAATTCATATGCCTTAAATTTAAATAGCTTTTTATTGTTATCCTACTTCAAATTTTGATTCTATGTATATATAACGTAAATTAAACTGATATTCTTTATTGAAACCTTTTTTAGAAACCCATTGGAACTTACAGAAGAATTCATTCAGGATTTCAATGACTCACTAAAAACAGAAAGAGAAGAGAAATACATAGAACTGGCTAAAAAAATGCTTGCTAGATGCAAGGTTTGTATTCACAAGAGTTACAGCAGTTTTTTAAAGTGACACTCATAAAGACCATCTGTTCAGCTTAAATGTCTGCTGTAGTGTTTAGCAGTAAGAATGAATGTAAACATTTCTAATTTCAAGATGATCGTTATTTACTTTTAAAAGTAACATTAAAGTACAGAACAACATTATTGTGCTTTTAAAAATATGCTATTTGTATCTAAATTTTATATTGCTCTGCATTCTGAGTAGTTCTTATTAAAGAAGATAACATATTGGAACAGAGTATTACAAAAAAGTAGTTTAAAAGCAATTATATCACACTTCACTAAACAAATTCAGTCAATATAATGAGGAATGTTCTAGGACTAGAATTACTTCTCCTTCTGTCCAGATGAAAAGATGATAACTTTTTGGCAAGCTCAATCTGTTTGCATATTATGTTCAATATGGGTTTTTCTCTGAAGTCTGCTGCATTCTTTCCCTTGTTAATTTGGCAAGAAAAATAGATTAGCGAATATAATTATAAGATTTTATAACTGACACTATATTCTGTGCATATAATAGTGAGGTGGATAACTTCTCTTTTTTCCACTATTGGTGATAATGACTATTTCACAAATTAAGATTACACATTATAAAGTATAAAATTCATTATGGTGTGGCATTCATTGACAAATTAAGCAAACCTATTTTATTTACTGTATGTTGTTGTTATCGGTTGTTGTTGACTTTATGCTTTTATGATTTTTATATGTTTTTATGTACTAATTCATTATAAACTTGATTGGAGAATGACAGATGAATACAGCAGTACTGTACTCCAGTTTTTAAAGAAGTAATTACAGCTTGTTAATGTTCTAAAAATGGAATATGACTGTCTTTTTTTGAATACCTGCTTTTAGTCAAATGCAAATTTAATGAATTAATGAAATTTAATGAATTAATGCTAATTCCCTGCTGCCATTTGAATGTTGTTGTATTTTGTTGTTGCATTACTGGGCTTGGTCTCCATGTAAGCCGCCCTGAGTCCCTTCAGGGAGATGAGGCGTGATAGAAGAATAAAGTTGTTGTTGTTGTTGTTGTTATTATCTTTATTATGTCCACACTACCTCTAGTTGTCCACACAAATGGACTGATCCAACTCTTGACAAACTACCAGCATTTCTACTCTTCTTGGACCCAATTCCAATTTGTTTTTTTTTTAAATGGCAATGCAATGAACCAAGACTTTGAGGGGACTAAAATTGCGCACCTAACTGGATGAGTGCTAAATTTTTGAAAAAGCTAAATCAGTTTAAAAGTACCTTTTCTCCATTCACCCAACATAATTGTTTTCCTTCTCATTTGGCAGCAGGGAATGAGCAGCAGGGAATGAAAGAGACTTGAAATTTATTGTAGCAGGAAAGAGAAGCAGTGGAAGTACTAAAGATATATTCACAGCCCCCTCTTTCTGCAAATATGAACAAACTAATTAGCTTAAACTCTTGATTGGAGAATGACAGATGAATACAGCAGTACTATACTCCAATTTTAAAGAAGTCATTACAGCTTGTTAATGTTCTAAAAATGGAATATGACTGTCTTTTTTTGAATACCTGCTTTTAGTCAAATGCAAATTTAATGAATTAATTTCATAATTCACACCATTAACCTACATTTATTTAATCAAGTGACAACCACTTGAAACAAAGTAGAAAATTAAAATGGAGAATTGAGAAATTTCCTTACTATAGTATCCATTTACAAATTCTGAAATTTGGTAGTAATTTCCTAAACATTACTTATTTATTTTATCAGTGCAGATTTGGACTGAAATGAAATGATGTAGCAGATAATATTGGATGAAATTCTTTGCTGCAATAAAATTTACCATAATGAAACAAAAAGGATTGTTTCAATAAAGTATATCCCTTTTACTATTCCCCTTACATTCCTCTATCCTATCACACTATCTCCCCTCCTGCCCTCACCTCTCTTTTCCTTGTTTTATCTTTTTTTTTCCTTTTTGTAAATTTTTTAAAGTATATGCCTTTGCTTATACTGAAAGCTAAAATCCTGCAATAGGAAATCAAAGAGTTCTTGGGGTGAGTATTGTATTGTTTAACTAGTGGAAGCAAAAAATGTGAAAGAAAAGGCTTTAAAGTTTGTACAGAGCAGACAGCCATAAAATGAATTGTACTTACTTACTGAAAATGAATGAGATATTGCCAAGCAGCTGTGATTATGGTGTGTTGTTTTGTTTTCAGCCTTATCAGGCTTAAATTCTAGTTTCATAAAAAGAACTACAGGTTGGTAATAAGTGTCATATGCAAAGACTTACTATGTAATATACGTCCTATTCTTCTAGCAGGCCAGGAATAGGAAATAACCTACAAAAAGTATGTAAGAATACAAGGGAATGACAAATGTTCATTTGGCATATGATAATTTATTTCATGTATGCAAATCCACATTAACATTATGGAATTCATAGAATGTAGGAATACTACCTGTGACTCCAACTAAATGTAAGTGTAAAAAGTGAATGAGAGATTCTTGTAGAATACAACTGTAGAATTAAATGCTCCAAATGCTTTTAAAATTTCAATTCACTGCATTCCTCATCTTTTAATATATCAGCTAGGGCTGCTGGATGTTGCAGGGCATCAACATCTGGAAGGCTACACAGCTCCCTTTCCTGGAATATTTTGGTGGGCTTGGTTGATTTGGTTTGGACCCCTTTTTATAAATTGGTTCTACACAAGTCATTTATATTACTCAAGATTAATTGCTTTTGCTGTAAGGTAGCTCAAATGGTTGTAGCAGTATAATTATAGCCAAAATAGTTATCTTTTTATTCAATATTAATTTGCAGGATTACATCTTGTTACCAAGTTAGCTCCAGCTATTGTTTCTTGCATCCGTAAACTACTAATAATGGAGTCCTCAAACACACACATATTCTACAGTATGCAAGTAAATTGAATATTGAAAGAATATTCTAAATCTGAATTTTCCTCCCCTGCTTTTTCCTTCTTTGTTTTCCCAACAGAGACGATCAGGTCTTACTACATTAGGTTGTGGGAAGTATGTGGATCTTCCATTAGCATGGACTGAAGCTATTATGTTATCGCAATGTAAAGGAGAAATCAATGAAGGTATGCTCCTTCCAAATGAAGATATGTCCTTTAAAAATTCTATTTTGTTATGTGTTCCTCCTAAGTCAATCTATGAAAAATTATTCCCATTTGGAAGAACATTAACCTCTTTCCTCAAAGACATTTTTGCTGTAATAAATATGAAATATTTGGAGGGACCAGCTTTGACACCAGCTAACGTCAGATGAATGATGAAATTCAATCTTTGGTTAGGGGACAGAACTGGAGACATCTCTTAGGTTTGCTTTGCTATTTATAGTGTAGTTTTGATACTTTTGAGAGTTACTCATAGTGCTGGCCTCGACTCTGAGTGATGTCTTAGCTCTCTACAGATGACCAAATTGTGGAAGGTCAGGGTTATTTTGCAAGATGTGTGTCATGTTTGTACTGAAGTCTACATGCTTTTAAGCTTGGAGTGGGCAATCACTTCTTCCAATTTTCAGGAACATAGTGAAATTGATGCCCTGCCTAGAACCTTACATTTGGATACTTATTTTAAGTTTTTCAATTACAAACCCATGTATATTTAGCATTCTTCTTGAAGATTATCTTTTCATTATGTGCTCTTTCTGAAACTAGAATAAATTGAGTGTAATTTAAAAATGCCATTTGAACCTGTGAAGTAATTTGCCATGAATAAAGATATGTTTTAAATTTCCTCATTTATTTCTATGAATAAAATAGCATGGTAGGTACATTTAAAGAATTGGAGGGGATAAAACCCTTTAATAATAGTGAAAAACTGCTCCAGTGGGTTTGGGTACCAGCCAGGTTCAGCAAATCCAGAATAATGTAGGAAGAACTGTGAGGTCATGAGCTAAAATCACCTCCTCCTTTCTGTTTACTGGAGCTTCTGTTGTATCAAAGGTCCTTATGTTCCTAGGAGGAAGCCTTTGGATGCAGCCCAATATAACAATCAGTGTTCTTAGTAGATTAGCTCATCTTGGATTGTGAGTAGGACAGGAAGGTTCAAAGATTAAAAGTACAGTAAAGGACATCTAATCTTCATTAGGTGATTTAGTATATATACTGCCATGGCAATAGTCTAAGGATGTTATTCCACGTTGGGGGGAGGCGTCATATTACTGTGCTGTTATGTCCTGTTGCATTAGTAAGTAAATCATATCATTTCTCTGATCCCATCAAAAGTTGTTCTTTCTTGTTTTTTCCCCCAAAATCATTTTTGAGCAAGTGCAGTTCCCACGCACCCCATTAAAAAAAAAAAAAAAACCTTGGGAGAAAAAAACTTTGGAAATACTGGGTTTTTCCCTCCACTGGTCTAAAGTAGACACCACTTTTGGGATGCAGGGCTTTCCCCTCCAATACTGCTACTCTGGAGTAGACCTGAAGCACTGATCTTAACTAGACACAACTTTAGGGATACTAGGCTTTCCCCTCCAATCCTGCTACTCTGGAGTAGACACAACTTTGGTGACATCACTTTGGGGTTACTGATCTTAACTAGACATCAATTTCCTCCCAATCTCAGAACCTTACATTTTGAAAGTACAAAACTTAAAAAGCTAACAGTATTTCAACTTCAAAAGCAAAGAATACCCTGAAGGGGAAATGACAAGAAAAACAAAGATACTTTTAAATTTTATTATTTCTAATGATTAAATTAATTAAAATTAATTACCATGCCAGGCTCATGAAGCAGGATTTGGGAGATAAATTGGGCATTTGTAAATCTACAATATACAGTGGTTGACTTGTTCCGTAGAAGCCAAAGATATGCATGTTTCCATTTGGGATTCACTACATGTTGGTTAGCCTTTCTATATATTAGAAACTGAGGTTAATACCAATAAACACTGTAGTATTTATAAGGATATTTAGAAATGAAACGTTGTCCAACACTAAATAGTATCTGGTTTCTTTTCTAGTGAAAACTTCAGGAAAGCTTTAGTTTAGTTTAGTTTAAACCTTTTATTTGTAACAAATATCTGTGTTGATCAGTTATAATGAAAACTCAATAGCAAATAAAGTTTGCAGGGACAGCTAAGCAAAAAATGTCACCATTGCCCTCAAAAATTCAGATAGCAGAATCAGAGTTGTAAGATTTCCAGAAATGTTGATAGCATGGCAATTTTTTTTCTTATTGTTATAATATAATTTTGCCTGATATAATTACCATGTTTGGTTTAAAGGTACCGTTAGTCAGACAACAGTTACAGACTGCCTTTTAAAAGTGTTTTTTTGCAACAAACGAGAAATACTTAACCATCAACATTAATAAAAAATGTTTCTTCTGATCATTCATAGCAAATTGTTCCGATAAAAAAATAAGGAAAGGCTAACAAAGATGTATACACCTCACTTTAAAAAAGGATACCTACTTCTTTAAAAAAAAATTCAGCATTAATTTTCTTAATTAGATACTATGGGACTGAATTAACAACCCCATTATTTTAAGTAGTAGTAAAATTCTAACTACTATAAGGAGGTTATAACCTGCTATGAAGGTAAAACTCTGTAATTGTATACATAACTGTGATTCTCAGATCTTAGGCTTTCTCAGCCTGTATTGCTATTAGTGTAGGATATGACTGGGCAAATTGCAGGCCATAGGCATTTGCAGCTCTCCTGCTCCCTTCCTCCCCAGTTAAAGACAAGGTGGAATCCAGTTTTGGGATAATTGACTTTTTATATAGCCTTTTTGGAGAAGCAAATGATTATTCCTATTTTTAAAAGTCCTTTTGGCATAAAAGAGGGCTGTGGTACTGACAATTGCATAAAAATGACAAATTGCATTCCTCTCAAAAAGTTCTGTGGGTGCCCTTTTTCATTTTGCTTTTGGAAGGAGGTTGCGAGAGTATGGCCATTCAAGGTTTGGAGAGAGCAAAATTATTCCTGCAACTGTAGAAGTTGCCCTCTAATGTTTTAGGACATTCATTAGTGGGAAGCACTCCTGCAACCATCAGGTAAGCTCTGTGACTGCAATCATAGCCAATGCTCTGCAAAGACTCATTTTAATAACTTTATTTTTGTATCCTGGCTCCATCTCCCTGAAGGGACTCGGGGCGGCTCACATGGGGAACAAGCCCAACCAACATAAGTTAAAAACACAGATCAATAAAATTAAAACATAGTAATAACATAAGACAACATAAAACACATCAACAGCAAATTAAAACCTAGACAGTAATAATAACTGAATATTTAGAGGACAAATTTGTATAGAACTTTGAATAGGGCTCCTGGGTGGTTTGCGGATGATCAGGGATACGGGCGGGGAGCAGTCTCAGTAAAACACTAAAAATCTAAAAGGTGAGAAGCAATGATAAAGTGCAATAACTGATAATGTCTTGTAAACAATTGAGTATCTGGTGGGACTACTTACTCATAGGCACACCGGAATATTTTGAAAGTTTGAAGCTTCCTTGAAAAATTGAAGTTTGATGTTATCTACGCAGAAAGTGTCCAATTGCAGTCCTAAACCAGAGTGACAAAATAGCATGTGGTAGCAAGTATGGCAGCCTTCACAATAGAGGAAGTTGATGAAAATCACCTTTTGGCTTTTTCCTAACCTGGAGTTGCAGCCTTGGATATGTAGGCATGGAACACAGAATTTAAAGACAGGAACATAAAAAAAACATGTTTTATGAGACCAAAGAAAGATCTAATCTAACATTCTGTTTACATAATGGTGGTCCATGTGAAGCTTGCTAGAAGTCATGAATGCAAATATACCCTGATTCTTTCATTCATCAGCAACTGATATGGAAAGCACACCGCCATTTTGACTAGTAGCTATTGTTGGCCTCATCCTCCATGCGCCTGAAGGATTTTTAAAGCTTCACCCCATGTCTAAGCTTTATGCCTTTAGACATACAATTACTTCATGAATTCAGCTTCGGATTACATCCTTTCAGACTCTGTATTTTACTTGTTGCCTTCCCATGAGTTAGTGATTGGACATATGTGGGACTGAAGATTTTCCCCCACTAGTCAAGTGTGGAAACCATGAGAAGTCAAAAGATCTCTCTTGCTTACATGCCAAATAAAAGAGAGCCTTGATAAGCAAGTTTCACCATCACCCCTTTTTACAACTATTGAAATAACAGAAGTAATGTCTTCTTTGTAATGGGGATTCTCCTACTGCCTCATATAATTGACTGTGCTTTGTACTAATTAGCAATTATGAAAAAATATCTATATGAAAAAAACAGTGAACTAAGCACATACTGGCAAGAAAACAAATGTTATAGATTGCCTCAATAATCAGTGTACATTGCATATTCCTAGAAGCCTGTTTAATTTCATTAATTTAGATGGCTTTATTATGCAATAAGATTTAATTCATCATCTATCATAAACATTTCAGCAACTGTTGAATAGAATTATGAAAGAGACAAGCCTTAATTGCTTCTTCATCAAAGTGATAATCAGAAAAGGCAAAGAATCTGGGAAAAATTGATGTAACATTTGTTTTATTTGTTCATAACTTGGCAAGCATTGTGTTGCAGGTGTGATGATGACTGAATGCAATATTAAGGCTGTGCACTGCACAGTAAGCACTTTGTATGAATTTGTTTTTATGGTTTACATTTTTTTTTATTTCAGAAGCTCTTGAAATTCTCTTAATTTCCTTGGACCATGCTCCTGTTGCTACAGATCATATCCCAATTTTATTTTTTATCTCAGAGTCCATATTGTATAAACTCTGTTATGATGCAGTCAAAAAACCATATCTCTTCTCATGTGAAATCAAGTTCTCCAAGGTATGTTGTACCTTGATAGTAAATGTCAATGGTATTGTAATATGCACATTGGTTCCTTATACATCAGTGGTTCTTAACATGTGGTTCCCAACCTGTAGGTCCCTAGGTGTTTTGGCCTACAACTCCCAGAAATCTCAGTCACTTTACCAGCAGTTAGGATTTCTGGGAGTTGAAGGCCAAAACATCTTGGGACCCACAGGTTGAGAACCACTGTTAAACATATTCATAAATGAACCCCTCTGAAGGTGGGTTTATACCAGGAGTACCTTATCTCACCGCTGGAAGCTGAATCTGATGCTGTTTTTCAGTTGTGGTGATGCAGCAGTAGACTAAATTCCACCTAGGTTACAAACACCTTCCTCTTAAGCATGAAATAGGTAGTGAAAATTGTACCTGTGATCAACACATTGTATATGTTTCCCATTGTGGAACAGATGATATATTGCAAAACTAAAATCAATACCGTAAAAGAGAAAAGGCACTACTCACCATTATGGTCTTGGTTGTATGTATTTTGGTATATGCATTTTAGTGTTGCGTTTTTTCTGTCTGTTTTAATCATGTTTTGCCCCACCTCAAGCTGCAAAGAGAGGTGAATAACAATATTATTATCATTATCATCATCATTCTTAGAAGAAGAAATTGCTGGTTGTCTTTTGACCACCAAGACTACCATACAGTACAGTTCAATCATCTACAAGGTCTAGCAATAAGAGGTAATACAGCAAATGAGATGGATGACCCATAATAGCCTATCTTAATATCCCCAGCTAAGGGGGAATGGTCAGACTAATCCAGATAGAAATGGGTCCTTTTTATAATTTTTAAAAATATTTTTATTTATAAATTTATCAGTCAAAATGTATAAGTACACATTCTTTTCTGTTTTTACAATATCTTAGGCAAGGGAGTATGCCGTATTGTATACAATCTGTCAGTAAAAGAAAAAAAAATCAAACACATCTTTAAGCATATTTCTTATCAGTTTTTAACTTTCCATTGCAACTTGTACTACATACCTCTACCACACACCTTTTATTTACTTATACATAATTATATGTATAATTATATTATACTTATTATATGTTTATTATTGTTGTTGCTGTTGTTATTGTTGTTGTTATGCCTTTCCCCCCTCTTCCCCTTCCCCTTATTTTGTGCTCCCTTCACAAGGACCAACCAACTCATCTTGTTTCACAAGTCCAAAATTTCATTGCTTCTGTTGCTGGCTTGTACCCCCTTTCCCTCATTAAAGATATACTCAATAAATTTTCCCCATATTTTCCAAATTCCCTTTTTAATTTTAATATTTCTAGTTAGCTTGTCATTAATAGCTATTTTCCAAATTGAATTTCCCTTTTTTCTTTCCAGTTTTTTTTGCTACTAGCAATTTTGCTATGTTATCAAATTAGATATCAATTATTTCTCCTCTTGTGAAGGAATTGTATTGTAATGTATGAGTAATAATGCTGATTTTGGTGTAGTCTCTATCTCTATTTTTATTATTGCTCTTATTTCTTTAAATATCCTTTCCCAAAATTTTTGTATAATTCTACATGACCACCACATTGGAAGATGTGACCCCATTTCCTGACAGCCACTGATTCGAGTATTTTTTTAAAATCAATTTGATTTAATTTAATGGGAGTTAGGTACCACCTCCTTACTGTTTTATATTAATATTCCTTAATTCTTATGGACATATTTTTAGTAATCTCACATTCCATATTCTTGCCCATTCTTGATTATTCACTTTCCCCCCCAAGTCTATTTTCCATACTTCCTTCAAATGAACTTGTTCCTGTTTGTCCACTAATAATAGTTTATAGATATCGTTTACTGTACCTTTTAATGTTACATTCTCTTCTTTAATCTCCCTTTGAGTCATCATCTTTTCTATTTTCATATATCCTCAATCCCCATTATACCTTTTTCTTATATCACTTACTTATATCACTTACCCATTTCCCCAGTTTTAGATACTAGAGAAATGATTCCTGAACCATATTGGTTGGTTAGGGTTGCCAAATATCTTTTACTGCCTGGTGTACAATGAAACATTCCATGTTCAGAGATACACTGGACAAAGGCCTAGCCTTTGAATCATTCTTGAAAGGACATACTTCTTGTGAGGGGATAGCCTCCAGTCCAGCACTTCAGGCAGGACTGGTAGTTTAAGGAATGTTGGGTGGGCTTTGTAACACAGAGAGTTTGTTCTTCTGCAGAAAGGAGTTGAAAGGCGGGAGTGGAGAGGCTGCCACCGTTGCCTTGAGCACTTGCTGCCTCACACTTCCGGATGATAGGGTCAGCGCCACAGTTATTTCACAGTAAGCTCTTCTTGTCCCACGGCCCATTTTGTATGCACTATACAGATGTACATCTTATTCATGTTTGCCATTTAAATTAATCTCTCTTAAATATAATTCAGTTATTATTGAGAGGAGAGGGAATATAATGGCATGATTGCATTGATTATCCCATACTCTTTTGTATGTAATATTACATACCACCCTGTGTGTAATATTAACCAGTGCATAAAGTTTGCTAATCATTTGACTGAGGGAAAAATAACAGCAAATGTTGACATTATTGGCAAAAACATTTCATTCTTCAATATACAATGATGCTGTGACTTCATAGTTTACTTCAAATAATAACTGCAGACTGACTGCTGCCGCCTCTCAAGCGCTATTATTTTTTTGTTTTGTTTTGCTGTGTGGGTGGGTTATTAGAGCTGAAGTCTATATTGTCCAGACTTTATTATACAAAATAATTTTCAACAAAATGTTCAAATAAAAGTGATGCATTTTTTTGGCTTCATGTTGTCTTTATAGCTAGTTCCATCCTCAATTTTTATCTCCCTGGATTCATTGGCTTTGAGAAGTCTATAAATACATATTTTGTTAAATATACTTTCAGGTGATCTTTTAATGAGATGTTCTAAAATACTCAAAAGGAATTGTATATTTTTTATTCCAGTGCATATGGTTAGCTAATAATGTTAGTGATCATTTTTGTGTAATTTTTTACTATTCAAATTATATCACCTCTTTATATTCCCATATGAATTATCATTAGCCAAAATGTATTATGTTAGGTCACATAATCTTAAAGTAGTAGCAAGAGATTTATGCATCCAAGAGAGGGGATGAAATTGAAGCCATGTAAATGAGAATGTCCAGATGAGAGAATTACTGTACTTCTAAAAACTGAATAATACCTGAAGGATAATTGAAGGATTGTCTAGTACATCATTATTTAATAGTTTCACCCTGAATCCCAGTCATCTATCTCTTTCTCACCATTCATAAGGCTCTTTCAAGCAACACCTTTTTTATCTTATCTGCAATAATTTCCCTTTTTGAGTCTGAAGAGTCATGGAGTCTGGTCACTAATAGTCCCAGGAGTGGTTTGGATAAAGATGCTTATCTCATTGTAATCAATGAGCTGGAATTGATAGAAGTCGGTTATTCTCTTTCCAAACTTGGTGTGTGTTTATATATGTGCAAAGAGTAGCAACACTGGACCATTACAAAGAATAAGAGGGCCGTGCATGTATCCCCATCTAGTCTCCTTTCCCTTGGCAAAGTTATTTCAATGCACACAATGAAGAACGGGGCTGCATTGAACTCTTTGTTGATATTTCTATGCATGAACAACTGTACTTTATTCAGGTATCATATCCTAAGTTACAAAAAAGTAATTAGTTGAAATTCATGTCTAACTAGAGGTCTTCAAATCTGTGATGGAGATTTGACCATTTTTTAAAAAATCCACAAAATAACATTTTTAATGCAAGTATATATCTTAAGAACTTTCAAGGGCCCACCTTAATGGTACAGATACCCCAACTTTGGCAAGAAGTTGCTCCTGGGCATTTACATGATGTACAGGGACATACAGTCCTTAATACAGGGTTAGTATAATTTTCCTGGTTTTCGATAAAGTTAAGGAATGTTCCAGAACTTCCCTGAACTTCCAAAGCAGTTTTGTACTTTGAGGTGTGTGTGAACAGTAGGGCTTGTTCTGATGTTCACATGGGCCAGTGCTGCCACCCTGTTTTTACTGCAGTCTACAGCAAGGGGAAAGAAGAATGGCATGTTGTCATTTTTGTTACTGCAACAGCAGCCACAGGGCTCACTGAGCTCCTGGCATTCAATGAGTAGTTTTTCAAATGTCAGCAAAGGTGCCTGTGCAACTTGGAGGGGGAGAGGGAAATCACCCCCTCATTTCCCCCCTTCCTTCTCCACGTCCCATGGGTACCTTTGTTTATAATAGCAAGGATTCCTAGAGAGAACCAGAAGCTCTCTGAAGCTCAGTAGCCACAGTTGTGGTGATAAAAAATGGCAAAGAAAAACCAACTAGACAATCAGGACTCCACTCTTGCTGCTGATGCGATTCAGGATCAGAGTGGTGTCAGCACACTGGTTGAATCTGGAACTGCTATGAAGCAACAATGTTTCAGATTGGATTTTGTGACCCTCGTAGCCCAAGGATGTCACCTTAGATGTGGATATTTCCATTCTTGCCATGTTTAAGTTAGACCTTCTACAAAAATTTCAATCCCCTGACATTCCTCCAAAAATGCATTCTGTACATAGAAATTGCAGGTGAAGTTCAGGTCATATTAGGGCTCTGCGATGGATGAAATAAATGTTTCAAAACTCATTACAAAATTAGGGGGCACCGGTGTTTCATTTCTAAAGTGTTTCTAAAGTATCATGAGATAAAAATTTTATACTACAATGGGAGTAACAAAATTTTGTTACTTTTTCATTATAGTAATTGCCCAAGTGGGGAAACTTCAGGAGCTCCTTTTCCCTCATTTTTACAGAAACTTGCTACAATGATAGAACACATTTACCACTGTTAGCCTGTCAAGTTTCAGAAGGTTTCACTTATCCACTGATGTTTCGGGAATTTTCAAAGTTTTTATAAACAGCATCTTGTTTGTAAAAACTACAGGAGCTATCTCCTTGAATTTTCTATACAATAACACAAGATAACAGGGGATCATTGCCCTCAATTTTTAGAAATATTCATACATCTACTGATTTTAGGAAATTTTAAAAAGTCTTGACTAAAATGTTTAAAAAAGCCACAACAGCTATCTAATTGAATGACCCTCATATTTACCAATAGAACTTCCATTTAGGGATTTTCCCCAGCCCAGCGCAGAGATTGTCGCACCTCAGGCTAAGTTCACCTTGCTAGAATACCCAGTCAACACACATATAGTCTTTTAAAGTCTTTATTAAAGCAAAGCAGAATATAGATAAAGCAAGCAATCAAAAGATAATTCAATGTTGTAGAAAAAGTGTCCAAAGGTAAAAGGAATCAATAATGCATCAGATCAAAAGGCAAGGTCCATTGGTTCAAAAGGCAAAGTAATAGCAATAATCCATAAAGCACAGAGTTAGTCCATGAAGTTCAAAGCACAAGGTCTTAGTCCATAGAATCCAAAGCATGAAGTTCAGAGCACAAGGTCTTAGTCCATAGGATCCAAAAACACAAGGTCCAAAAATATAAGTAATTCACCAAACAAGGTATTAATCCATAGGAAGCAGGAAACAGGGTCCAAGAATACAAAGTAATCCCAGAGGCAAAGTGTAGTCCTTAGAAAGCACAAAACAAGGCCCTAGGCTCCAAACGCTGGCAAGGGAAACATGCACAAAGATGAAGCGATGAATTGCTCTGACAAAGGGCATGGTCTGCACAGACTTCTTTTAATAGCAACCCAGGAAGGCGTTTCTTTTTCCACAGCTTGATTCTTTCGAAAGTTCTCTTTTGCGCGCCAAACGGTCACTTCTGCGAAGCTCAGAGCCCCGCCAAGACAAACGGTCTTGCCTGGACAGCTCAGGGCCACTGTTATCTCTCACCTGGTTTTCAGTTGCCCCGGTTCCTTCATTATTTCTCAGTTCTCCAGTTCCCTCCTCATTATTTCTCACAACTGTCGAATCCTCCTCAAAAACTCCCAAAGGAAGAATATCAGCTTGACCGTTATCTGACTCTTCTGGGGCCAGCAGGTCATCCTGCTCAAAGTGAAACTGCATGTCTCTAACAGGAGACTCAGACTGCTGCAAAATCCCAAGACCAGAATCCTCTTCTGTTCCATCTTGGAAACCAAAGTCCCCTTCAGTGTCATCATCTTGAACGTGGCCAGCCTGTGGCTGGGATACAACAGAGATTTACTTACTAGAAGTATCAGTCAGTCCTCCTCTTTGCAGGTTCAACAATTTATTGGAACTCTGGCTGACTGCTGCTACGGAGGGACAAATCTTTCCCCTATCCTGGAATTGGAGCTTTTTGATGCCGGGCAGAATTCTGGGCAACGTAGTTTTAGGCAGGGTCTTTTGAATTCTTTGGCATAGGGCATCTCACCTTCCCAAACTACATTTCCCAGAATTCCGTGCTTTCTCAGTCTTGTTTCCAGCAAACTCTGCTTTCTCTCTTTCACGTGTCTAAGTATGAAATTAACAAATTTGATACAACTTACGATGGCTAATACTCCTTCAAACAAACAAGAAGATTGCCTCTGTCTCAGTTATTACAAAGCAGAAACAATCTTCACACGGATTTCCTTTCATAAGGAGAGAATTTTCACCCAAACATTAGTGGCCTACAAAAGAATTTATTAGCCTGTTTGCCAAGACAATAGTAACTTAATCAAAATAATGAAAGAATGGACGAAAAAAGACTCAAATATCTCAAAGATAATTCCTGCATAGTTTTCTGGAAGCAATACTTTTGTATCACAGATACCTGGCAAATGATTGACCAGTTCCATTATTAATGGATGTGTTGCTTTTGTCTGTCTTGTAAATATACTTTTTTTTTTACTCATGTATTTTTGCTCAGGCCATATTGTAATCCTTTGTGTATTGTATTGAATCTTTTACAGTACTCTGACTTATTGCCAAGAAAAGCAAGATATTGGTCCTAGGCACTTTGATATCTCAAATTCTAATATAAGCTCTGAGAATGTTCTTGTCTTGTTACCTTACTGAGTTCACTTCAGTTATTACTAGAGATTATTATTTTTCTGAAGATTTATTGATTTAACTCTTTTCCACTATCCTGTTCATCTGATTCAGCAGATATGTTAATGAACCAAATACGTTGTGATTTACTCAATGCATTGTGATTTACTAAGTAATCACCAGGTTCACGGTTGGTCATTATAAGGCTTATTAAGTTACTTAAGATCTCTGAAATGGATTATGGTCTGTTTTCCACTCTGAAACATTCCATAATTAATTTGACTTCTTGTTAGGTTTTCTAGTAATAATTTTTAGTGAGAAAGGCCCCAAATAAGTGTTAAGGGAACTGCAATGCAAGGGAGAAGTAAACACCTGGTCCCTTCCACACAGCTCAATAAAATCCCACATTATCTGCTTTGAACTGGGATTTATGGCAGAGTGAACCTGGTTCAAAGCATTCTGGATTATTTGGCTGTGTGGAAGGGCCGTGGTACACGACGGAAGCAAAATCCCAGTATTTACTGAAAGTGAAAACATTTTGTGAACAGCCCTCCAAAATGGATGGAAATTATATGATTCCAATTAATATCTCTGTGATCTTTTGACAGCTTGGATTTTTGGTGCTTTTAAGACTTCTTCTGGTACATTTCTTTGATTGTCAGAATTTTTCTGAAGAACAGAAATTTAGGCTTCATACTGGCTTAAAAGGTACATTGTTTTTTTTCTGTTTAACTATCTCTCTATATTTATGATGCTCTGGGAAATATAAATTATTTACTGTATCATTTACTGTGTTCACTCCAGTAATGTTACTCCAAAACTCTATCAGAAAAGAGAAAGTATACTCATATTGTACTTTGTACTCCTGTACTTCTACCAGATTTGCAGTGTAGTAAGTAAGGACTTTATTACCCAAAGAAATAAAATCACAATTATATCAAAATAATAGTGCTTTCAGTTGGGGCTTATCGGTTGACATCACCCCTCTTCTGTTGATATCCTATGAGAGTTGATTTGAAAAACATTTTTATTAACACAAAATGTGTTAATATCCCCCCTGCCTCCCCAGCTCCTGTTATGCCACAGTTTCCACTGTGAAAGTCCAGTTCAGCTTTTATGCTGGTTATGGTCAGCAGGCATTCTTTGGTGGGATAACCTCCAGTGGGAGGAGAGAAGGAGAAGGAGAAGGGGTGGACATTTCACTGTGATTTCCTTCCAATTGGCAAACTACCGTGTTTTCCCGAAAATAAGACAGTGTCTTATATTAATTTTTGCTCCCAAAGATTTGCTAGGTCTTATTTTCAGGGGCTGTCTTATTTTTCCATGAAGAATAATTCACATTTATTGTCGAACAAAAAAAAAAAAGAATGTTTATTATATACTGTAAAGTAGTTGTCATCACAAACCAGCATAACCAGACAAACTGCGAATCCTATCAAGAATTTCTTGTTACTACCATTATTTCCATGTACAACACTCTACGGTACGTACATTTACTGATCCTGGATGCTCTGGTGTTCTGTTTGGCGGGCCGGCTTCCAAACAAAAACTTTGCTAGGTCTTACTTTCGGGGGAGGCCTTATATTTAGCAATTCAGCAAAACCTCTACTAGGTCTTATTTTTTGGGGATGTCTTATTTTAGGGGAAACAGGGTAAATGAGAATTTTGAAAATTTCTTTTCTATAGAAAAAAATTGTTCCTTCTCTCCATTACCACTTTGTATTTGAAAAATGAATAATTGTGCTAATAATTTCAGTCATTTTGACTACTATTTTGATATATAGGAAGGCCTGTCTTTATTAAAGTCTCTTAAAAGATAAATCACATTTAGGTAAACATTGCATGGGTACATTAGGGGTTTGTCTAGCGATATAATAATAATAATAATAATAATAATAATAATAATAATAATAATTGTATACCCCGCCCCATCTCCCCGAAGGGACTTGATATTAGATCAGCCCCCTCCTAACCTTTAGGAAAGAATAAAAACTTGGCTTTGGGACCAGGCCTTTGATAAACAGCACAGTGCAATTTTTTTTAACCTGGAAATTGTGCAATGGATTTTGGAATGGCTTTAGACCTTGCCTTTGGATGATGTGTCTCATATTGAAATATATTTTAATTATGTTTTATGTCTGTTTTATTTTTTATAATTCCATTTCATGTCTGTGTTTTATGCCCAATGCACTGTATAAATGTTGTTTGTAACCTGCCTTGAGTCCCCCTTGGGATAGGGAAAGGCGGGATATAAATATGGCAGATAAATAAATAAATAAATAAATAAATTATCTACACTGTAGAATTAATGTGGTTTGACACCACTTTAGCTGACATGACTCAATGCTCTGAAATCCTGGGATTTGTAGTTTAGTGAGGCACCAGCGCTGTTTATCAGAGAATGCCATGTTAATGTATCTTAACCAAACTACATAAACAGGAACTGCCAGAAAAAATTCATTATAAAGTCTGGCTGGCCTTCAGTACTGTGGAAGATCATTAATTACTGTTAATAGACCTTAAATTATAAATCAGTTTAGTGAGTTCGAAACAAATGGTTTGATCCAGAGAACCAATTCCAAACTCTAAATGCAGTAAATGTAGTTTGATTAATGTGAATTGCCCCTGAAGGCTTTGTCACGCTGCCATGACCTAGCATACGTTTCAAGTAGGAAGAGGCTATTTCAACAAAGGGACTGATCTGCTATTGCAAAATCCTAGAAGATTTTCCCCCAGGTCTAGTTCTGATATTCAGTCTGACTCTTCATGTATGCGATGTGAGTACAGAAAAATAAGTTCAGAAATTTGAGAAAAACAAATTTGAGAAAAATAAGTTCAGCAGTCACCCACAATACTAGAATTTCTAATGAATTAATTCCAGGCCAAATCTCTTCCTAGCACATGTCAGACTTTTCAGCATCCATGTTAACTGTATGTTGTGACTCAGCAAGCACTTGCCGGGTTTGGTGAGGCTGCAGAGGTATTGCAGTCTTGCCACTGTTACTGGTTGTCATGGCCACAGATTCATACAAGGAACGAGGAAATCAGACAAATGAAAATACTGTTGATATTATATTTGTTTGGCTTCCATTCCATAAGATTCACCCGCAGCAGTTTGAGATAGAAAACATATTAAGAAAACTTCAAAAAAGGTATCTCCCTGAATGTCATCCCCAGGAAATACTATAATACTGTAACATGCATAAATATGCATATTGAAAAAGTGATCCACAAGTGATTAAAAAACAATGCTATCCTTGGAAACTTTCCCCTGAAATAATATATTAATTTCAATAGAGAAACTTCATATTAAAAAAATATTTCAGATTTAGGTTGACTTTGTCAAATTATTGATGGCAGAGTCATTTCATTCTGGTAAAATGCTATAATGATTACAGTATTTTACAAGAATGAGACATTACTAAAATGCAGATGGTGGCCTAGGGGATAAAAGCCAACTTGAAGGTTGGGTTGCTGACCTGAAAGCTGCCAGGTTCGAATCCCACCCGGGGAGAGCGCGGATGAGCTTCCTCTATCAGCTCCAGCTCCATGCGGGGACATGAGAGAAGCCTCCCACAAGGATGGTAAAACATCAAAACATCCGGGCGTCCCCTGGGCAACATCCTTGCAGACGGCCAATTCTCTCACTCCAGAAGCAACTCCGGTTGCTCCTGACACGAAAAAACAACAACAAAAAACAACATTTATAATTGAATCAGATGTGTCTCAAGCCTTCAAATATTATTAAATAGTATTAGGACATAGAAAATATTTTCCTTTTAAAAATGAACCTATTCCTTTTATGGAAATAGATGGGTTACCGAGTGCATGCTACCAAATTTAATCCAAAGGTACAAAGAAATCCAATTTTGTATAAAGATGGTTTCTGGTTCACTGTTAGCTGATACTTTTGTAGCAGACTTTATTTCTTCTAAAGTAGCACATAAATTGCAGGTAATCCAGAATGTGGCTATCACAGAAAATGTTTTTATGTGGGACTGGAGGAGAACATCGTTGGTTTGCAATGTGGGTTGAATTAATTCACACTTCTAGATTCTATGTGAAGGCTGAATATCTTATAGGGTTTCCTTCATTTTCCATTTTTTATATTTTTTGTTAATATAAAAAAATACACATGGTACACGTAGAAGCACAAAATAAAGAGGGAAATGTTGTATAAAATGTATTACTTTCTGTGGAGCTTAAAAAAAGAAAACTTATGCAAATATGGGATGGAACATATTTGTGCCTGCAAAAATTATGAATTTTATAGAAAGGAAACTCAAATTTATTTATTCATAAGTGTAGCTCTGTTCTTAGAATTTTACCTGCCATATTTTGAGGCACCACAAGGGGTCACACAATATTTATAAATCTGCTCTGGAAAAGCTTTGCTAAAGTGCTTTTTAGTGAAATAGTGAAGACTATCGCATCACATTTAGTAAAAGACCACCAGGACAAAATGTAGGGAAATTGCACACATTTATTTTGGTTTGTTTGTGTCCGTGTGCCATAGCACTAGCAGCTTGCGAAGCCTGCTACCGACATTACCCAAATATCCTTTTCATGGTGAATTTCATGTTGAAGGCTGGAGAAACTATCTGTGAAAGAGTGATCCTTTCTGAATCATCTATAACACCTCATGAAGATTTAGAAGAAGAGCAGAAGGAATTTGATGGCACAGTAGGTAACACGTAACTGAATGTTGTATGATACGTTGAACAGTATTGTGTTGATCAAATGAATATGGTTAGCAATGCAGAATGTTCAAGATAAGTTAACTGGTAAGATTGCCAAAAGTTCACTAAAAGATCTAGTATATATTATTTAGTTTGCAAAACCCCAAACTCCACTCATATATTACATTATCTGTTGTATTGCACTGCAAACAACAGTCTAGCTGTCATAATTAGTATGACTCAGTATACCAGGTGCTAGAAGCAAACAAAGATAGGAAAATGGCTGGATTAGATAGAGGCCGGTGACTTGCTCAAGTCCTCAAACTGAACAGAAGCAGAAGTGATGCCAGAGTTCTGACGTACAATTCTGCTCTTGGCCTTTGCTCCTCTTGATGTTTTGTTCTACAGATCCTAGCCACACCTGGTTGTGAAAGGTAAGGGATTCCAAGAGCTGATATCTAAAACATGGGGAGAGTGTGGCAAAGGTTGAGAACAATTGTCTTACCACTTCATCACATAACTTAAATTCCACTGAGTTCTACACTTAAAATCTGGTATTCCACTGGGTTCACCACATTCATTTTGGTTAAAGTGCAGTTTTTGAGTCTTTTAAACGTTAAAGGCAGCATTTTTTCCTAACATATCAGGAAGATACGTGATTAACTGGAACATTTACGCTGGCAAGAGTTCTTCCCTCACCCTGGACTTCCCACAGATATATATAAACATTCCTTGCTTAGTTTTTCCATACCTCACAACCTCTGAGGATGCCTGCCATAGATGTGGGCGAAACGTCAGGAGAGAATACTTCTAGAACATGGCCATACAGCCCGGAAAACATACAACAACCCTGTATCAGGAAGAGGTGAGGAAATGGATTTTTCTCAAAATTCCGGATGTTTTGCCAAATTTCTAATGAAGTAGCACTCGTTGCTCTCAGGTTAGGATCACCCAGTTTGTGGGAAGAGAAATTCGGGGAAGAGTCAAAATAAACTTTTTTGGGCAATTTCTTTTTGCTCCCCAAGCAAAAAGGTTTGGTTGTAAGCTACCTAATAATGCTTCTACTTTGCAAAAAAATAAAATAGCCTTTTAGGGTGCTTTTATTCCTTCCTTCCTGTCTGTGTCCTGTGTTGGGAGGGCCAGTGCCATTGCCTTTCTCTCCCACCCTGCTGTTGGGAATTGTGGGAGTTGCAGTCGAAAACGCCACCAGGGTCCCTGCTGTTGCAGTTCCAAATGGGTTTCACCCCCCATCCCTTTTCTCTCCCTCCCTCTCTGCTGTTTGGAATTGTGGGAGTTTTAGTCCAAAACACCACTAGAGCCCCTGTTGTTGCCGTTCCAAATAGGGTTCCCTTCCATCCTTTTTCTCTCCCTCCCTCCCTGCTGTTGGGAATTGTGGGAGGTGAACTACCAAAAAGCACCGAGAGGGATGGTGGGCGGAGCCAAATGTCTGCAGTGTGGAAACCTCTTCATTGAAAAATACGCAAGACAACTGAGTGCACTAAACAGTGTGATTAAAAGGTAGGGAAAAACTCCATTTTATTATGAAATGGAGTTAGACTGAACTCTTTTCTTCTGAACACTTCCCAGCGTAATCTGATGAAGTCCCTAAGAACATATTAGCTGCAACATTTGTTTAGAATGGCAAGTAAGAAGACGGAGAGACAAGTGAATTATCAAAGACCATGATGGAATAGGAGATGGAAATGGAATTTAAATTTTAAGCACCAAACCAGGAAAATAATAGTTGCTTAAGCAATGATCAGCAGTGGCTCTTTGGGTGGTTTGCTAGGAGGAACATCCTCATTGCTGCTTTGATGAATTTTGATAATGTTGCTGATGGAAACATAGTCTGCTAACCAGTCGGCAGCTACATGCTTACCTGGTGCTGAGTGTAGTTGCTTTTCATGATGACAGCTATACTGTGGTAAGGACCTCAAAATTGCCCTGAGTGGTAAAGGGTGACTTCTGCCCATCTTACTCTCTGCTAGGGCACTTTATCTAACATTCTCTGCAATGTTACAGAATCATAGAGATGGAAGGGGCCTCATGAGCCATTGAGTCTAAACCCCTGTGAGTGCAGCTTCTTTTTAAAGATGTCTCAAGATGGAGACCTTGTCACCACACTAGATAATTGCTTCCTTTGCCAAACCAAGAGGGTCTTTTCAAAGTCAAGATCTACATTAGACCTGCTGGGGCAGCAGAGAACAGGCCTATCCTTTCTCCTTGCGAGGCAGGTATGGCAGGGGATTCAACAAATTACTAAATGTAAATCAAACAATGACATTGCTGCTGAAGGGGACGCCTCATTGGCAGAAAAATTGAATCACTTTTTCACCTGCTTTGAAGTAAGTCCACCAGAGGTAGCTGGAATTCAGCCATTAGACAATTGCAGCTCCCACCTCACTGTGGAGGAACATGAGGTAAGGCATGTTTTGAGGGCTGCAATCCTATGAAGGCCGCTGGACCGGATGGTATTTCTTGCCGGATGCTTAAAGACTATGCTGACCAATTGGCCAGTGTTATTACTGTGATTTTCAATTAGTCTTTATCTCAGTCTATTATTCCATCTCGTTTGAAGGCCTTCATCATTGTTCTGTTACCAAAAGAGTTCCCGACTGATAATTTTGAAGACTACAGACCAGTAGCACTCACTTCCATCATCAGTGTCTTGAAAAACTCGTCTGCAGGCATATCATTTCTTGCCTTCTACATACATTGAACAAACATCAGTTTGCATAGAGAGCTAACAGATCGACAGAGGATGCCATAACCATCATGCTCCACATTGCTCTGACCCATCTGGAACGACAAGGGAACTATGTGAGGATACTTTTTGCAGACTTTAGTTCCACATTTAACACAATCCTCCCACATAGACTGGTGTCTAAACTCATGGATCTTGGATTGTCATAATCTGTTCCTGGATGATGGACTTTTTGTCTGGATGTTCCCAGAGGGTTAAATTAGGTAATCATACCTCGCCAGCTCTCATTCTCAACATTGGGATGCCATAGGGCTGTGTGTTGAATCATCTGCTTTACATTTTATACACATAAGATTATACCCCTGTCCACCACAGCAAATTTGCAGATGATACAACGGTGGTGGGGCTTATCTCTGAAGGGGATGAGTCTGCCTATCAGGATGAGGTGGGTTGGCTCTCATGGTTCAGGGACAAATAATCTAGTTCTTAACATCAATAAGACAAAGGAGCTCATAGTGGATTACAGAAAGAACAGATCAGAAATTCAACCCTTGGTCATAAATGAAGACCAAGTGGAGTGGGTGGCCAGTTTTATGTTCCTGGATGTCACTGTTAAGGAGGATCTGACCTTGGACACCCATACAGCATAATTGGTTAAGAGGCTCCAGCAGAGATTGTACTATCTGAGACTTCTAAGGAACCAACAGCTGAATAAAAAACCACTGGTGACTGTCTACTACTAGTGGCTTTCTACCTCTGTGTATAGAGAGTGTCCTAGCCTACTGTATTTGTACATGGTTTGGTAACTGTACAGTGGCAGATAGGAAGGCATTCCAAAACGTCACCACTACTGCACAGAGAATCATTGGTTGCCCTCTCCCCTCTTTGGAAGAACTTTATAAGTCTCACAGCCTTAAGAAAGCTCAGAACACTCTTAAGGATCCATCTCACCCAGCATTTTCTTTTTGAATTATAACTGTCTGGCATGTGGTACAGGGTGACAAAGACAAGGACCAAGAAACAGAGATAGCTTTTATCCTAGAGCAGTAACTATATTGAACTCCATGATTTTGCATTGGAGGCTGAGAGGTGGTGGTTGGAGTGTGGAGGGATGAGTGTGCTGTTTCTGTGATGTGTGCTGGGGAAATAATTTAATTTTGTTGTACAATTACAATAAAGCTATTCTATTCTATTCTCTGTGACATTCCCTGAGGTATTTAAAAAGTGTACTTATGCCACACCTCTGTCTTCTTTTCACCAAGATGAGCAAGCCTGGCTTCTTCATTGTATGGCATGCTCTGAATTTTTTTTCCATGTCAAAATAAATTACCTTGGAAAAAATACATTAGGATTTTATTCCTGGACAGATGCTTTATCCATTTAGTGTGTATGGTCGTGTGTTTATGGTATATTCCAATTGACATCTCTGGCAGATGTCTTTCACATTACTCCTTTAAGTATTAAAACTGTCATTTTTTGCATAGAAAACATGTGTTCTCGCCTTGCCACTTCAGAACTAAATTACATAATTCACTGCCGTAAGATGTGACGATAGTAATTTAAACCCCATGTCTAGGTAAATTTGTGGAGGATGGACTGTTTAAATGAAGGCCACATGTGGCTTCTCCCCTAACATTTTCATTGTTCTCTCAATAACAAATGAAATTAAGTGTCTATTAAGTGTCTTCTCTGCGCCAAGGGTTCTTGGAAGAAACCGATTATCTAGATCCATTGCTTCAGGCTTGATCGCGGTATGGAAACGACTTTGTTCGCCTTGGCGAATTACCTCCACAGAGAACTAGACAGGGGGATTGTGTCCTTTTTGATTTTCTTGGATATCTCAGTGGCTTTCGATACCATTGACCTTGGTATCCTTCTGGGGCACAGCTCTTCAGTGGCTCTGCTTTTTCCTGGAGGGTCACACCCAGTTGGTGAAGCTGGGGGACACCTGCTCAGACCCCTGGCCATTGACCTGTGGGGTCCTTCAAGGTTCCATGCTTTCCCCCATGCTATTCAACATCTACATGAAACCTCTGGGCGAGGTCATCTGGAATATTGGAGTTCGGTGCCATCTCTATGCAGATGACACTCAGCTCTATTACTCTTTTCCACCTAACTCCAAGGAAGCCTCCTGGATCCTGGGTCAGTGCTTGGCCGCTGTGATGGACTGGATGAGGGCTAACAAGCTGAAGCTTAACCCAGACAAGGCAGAGGTCCTCTTGATCAGTTATGGGGCTGATCTGTGATGTCCAGACTTGCTGCTTCATTAAAGGATTTCAAAGCCCACAAGATGGCCACCGCGGGACGTCCACCTGAAATTTTTTTAAAAGCTTTAAATATGCAGATGTAAATATGCACATTGTTTGTACGAGTTTTGCTCCTGGGTCATACATATCTGTTCCTCATTGCTTTTATCCTGAAAAGATGGCAACAGTTGATTAGAGAGTAAAAATTTGTTCTGGCAAGAGGAACTTCATCCACCATGCATTTAATTAAGTGTAGTAGGACCATTATTTTCAAAGTCAGGATGACACTATTAAACAGGAACTGACACTTTTAAGCCAGGAACAGAACTTTGTCATTATTATTACCATTCAGAGGCTGCATGGCCAACTTGTCCAGACAGGTTTGGTCATGTACTTGTGCTTGTGCCTGGGAACAACAGGGTGATGTTCCTGGGTTATATATGTCTGCTCCTCATTGCTTTTATAAAAACATGGGGAAAGTTGATTACATGGCAAAATCTTTGTTTGTGTGTGACAAGCTTCATTAAATGTGTGGAGGATGAAGCTTCTCTTGCCAGGATAAAGTTTTCACCCTTATTATGAGTGTAGGGACATACAGAGATTTGAATATCCACTTTTCCTGGCCAGAACTGGGATATTCCTGCAACTGAAAATCTCACATCTTTAGTGCTTTGTAGCAATTTCTTCTGTGTTTTCAGGGGACGTTTTTTGGCCACCCGCCATTTTGAACTGAGATAAAGGTACTGTGAAAGGCCCCCTATATTTGAACTGTATTCCATTCATTTCCCAGTTTTGGATTTTATAAAACAAGCAATACAAACAAAAACAAGAGTGATTGAATTGATGGAATGGTTAGATTGGTCATGTAGTAAGGTAGCCAGTGATGAAAATGCAGGAACCAGACTTGGTAAATATCCTTTTCATTTGTCAAAATGTCTTGGGACAGAAGATCGCAGAGATTTCTTTTTCATTTATGAGCTTGCCTTGAATAGGTTATCATCAGAAGCCTCTGTTGTATATCCTACCTTCTCGAGATGATGTATTGGTGACTACATGAGGCAGGGCTTTCTTTGTAGCAGCACTTTGACTTTGAAATTGCCTTTCAAGGGAAACCAAGCTGGTTTGCCTGAGATGGATCCTTGTTTGGAAGCTCAGTGGGATGTTAAGACTGCATTATTTCATTTGGCCATTGATTTTTAATATAATTTATTAATTTATTTATAAATAATGTTTTATTGCATGTAATGTTCATCATTCTGGAGATGCTAATGGACAGAAAAGTAGTTAATAAATACTTTCAATTAAAAATCACGCTCAACCTTTCTAGAGTCTAATGTTAATAATAACAGGATGGTTATTCAGAGAACAAAACATGAATGTTAATGGACTGGTTTCTGCTCTACAATCTCCTGTTATTCAGCCTCTTAGGTTGTCCTTTGGCCCCAGTGTGATTAATGCAATTTAGGGACTGTAATATCTTTACTGCATCTTTCACATTGAGCTGGAAAGCAAATCTCATGGGGTAGGATATGAACTGGAATTGATTTTTGTTTTAAATCACCCAGGGCTCCTGTTAGAAATCTTTCACTCATCCTGGTTTGCTAGAGGGTGCTATAGAGATATATTCCTCAATTTAGAAAACCTTGTGGAATAATTTATTGCATAGCTCAATTAAATATATTACGAAGACTAAGCTCCATTAATAGTAATTGAATCACCATCGTGATATTTTTAGCTGTCTCCTCTGTAATGCTTCTGAAATCTTTTTATGCTTTGTTACTTTTTATGGAGAGATTCATAGCTATGCTGAAGAATGGCAGTTGTTGAAATAAAGAAAATAAAAATAGGCACGTAAGGCGAGACTGCAATGTGCCGCTGAAACGTGTAGGTGGGTATCATCTATAATTTACTTGCTGCATGTAAAAACTCCAGACTGAGCTGGCTTCGAGAATACTTTTCTTTTTATGCTAAGCATTTTTACTCTTTTCATTCAACTAGTACAACATGAATGTCTCGACCTTCTGAACTGCTGTACTTCTCTGAAACAGTTGGTTTTAGACAATAGTGAGCAGGCCTTGCATCAATCCAAAATAACCTATTTTTAAAAGACACCTCTCCCCCTCCGGGATGTTATCTAGTAGACATCGCTATTATGATAAAGGCACTCTTTTTATGTCATCACTTGAGTAGATAACTATTCTTCAGAGTGAATAAATCAAGTTAGGAATTATAATATCATTTTCAAAGGTGCTTCACTTGTATGTAATTGTTTTGATGAAAGGAGGAAAGAGTCTCCATTCTTCCCATTTCTTATTCACAATGCTTTATTAAAATAAAATAAAAACAATATTGGCAGTATTGTGCTTTGATGTTGTATCAGACTCTGCAAGTCCTTATCCTTGCTTGACCATGGAAACCCAGTTAGTGACCTTGGGCAAGTCACATTCTCTCAGACCCAGAGGCAAAGACAAACCTCCTCTGAACAAATATTTCCAAGAAAACCCCATGATACATTTGCTTTAGGGCTTCCATAAAGTGGAATCAACTTGGAAACATATAGAACAACAAGAATGAGAGCAACAAATGGGCAGTAAATGTGAGACACACAATTGGCTTGGAGGAATGGGAGAAGATATGGAATACTAAATTGCAATATACTTATATGACGTAAGAGAGAATTGGTTTAAATTGATGTACCAATGGTATATCACCCCAAGGAAATTAGCTAAATGCAATAAAAAATTGAACTCTAAATGCTGGAAATATGAAAAGGAAATAGGTACATTTTTCCATATGTGGTGGAGCTGCAAATTGGCAAGAAATACAGTACATTAAATCATCCAGAAGATCTTACAGAAAAAAATGCAAATGAAACCCGAATACTTCTTATTGGGGATTATTGACATAGAGTTAGAGAGAAACAAAGACATCCTATTTAACTATCGAACAACTGTGGCCAGAATTGTATATGCAAGACATTGGAGGACAAAAGTAACCCCAACTCGGAAGGAATGGCTAATAAAAATGATAGAATTAATGAGCATGGACAATTTGACACAAACACTAGCAAAAGGACAAAACAAACCTAAAAAGCTGACAGACTGGACCTTACTGATGGACTATATGAAACAAGAAAATTGAGGATATTAATACAAAATAGAAGGAATAATGAACCAACCTACCCTGAGGACTACAAAAAATTCAAGGAGTGAAAGAATAATGAAATAAAGGAGATACATAGACAACAAAACACGATGAAGAGGATTGGAAGTCTACACCTTTTTATCATATTATTACTACTATTACCTTTTCCCTCCCTTGCTCTTCCCTCTGCCTTCTCTCAATTCCCTTGAACCCTCCACTGCCCGAGTCTTGCCCATTCCCCGTTCTGCCTCTATTTTACTGAAAAAATTTCAATAAAAATATATTTTAAAAAGAATGAGAACAAAATAGTAATAATAACAATAAAATGTTATTTTAGTGTCATTTTAATAAAAATCATAACTAAAGCAGCTTACAATCAATTTCCACAGATACAGTAGTTAAACAATTATTTTAAAGCAGAAGGTTATGGTTAAAGCTATTCCTGCAAAGCAAAGAAATTATACCACTGCTAGCCCCTAGTTCACAAAAGAGGCAACCCGATGTACACTTACTTGTGCCTTACTTTCTACGCTGATTAAATATTGCACCATAATCTCATCCAGCCACCCTGTTTCCTATATAGTACACCACGAATGGTATGGAAGAGATGAAATACTAAAATAACCTACTTAACAAAACCTCTGGCAAAGAACTTCCTTTTTATAAAGTCCTTTTACTTACCAGTCCCTTACTGTCCATGCATGAATAGCAAATATATAGACAAAAGAGAACATCAGATAAGTCTGCAAAGCTCTGTAGTTTTGCTAGCAAAATGGAAATCATAAGAAAAGTGGAAGAAAAACACATCCCTAGATGCATTTTTGAAGAAGCTTTTAAGTAGCCTCAAGAAGACTCAAAATGTTTTTGTTTACTTATGCAGGGTTTACCTGACCTGATTCTTTCATTTTATTTTCATTTTATGAGTGCATATTGTTAGTGTTGAGTAAAAGAAACATGTTTAATTGCTTTCTTTCTAGTAGTGTAGGAATCTATCCCTATTCTTTTCATATCATGGAACCATTTCTGGAGTTCCCTTTTCTGGACTCTTTTCCAATTCGTATAAGCTTTCTTATACTCCCATGTGATGACCGTATGGACATGTGTACCCTTTTCTCCAGCTTCCCAAATCATCAGGAAATCCAGATGAGAGAAGAGTGGGGGGGGGGAGGCAAACAATTTCTTGGTTGGCTCCCACCACAGGCTCCAAGACATCAACATCACCACATTCCTGTGTTAGGTCAGTGGTGGCTGCTAGAACGGATGACTGCCTTGGGGTCGGGGAGGGTCTAATTTCTGCAGTTGAACAGGTGGCTGAATCACCACCTCCACCCCCACCCCCCCCCCCCACAGTTTCATGTCACTGGTGGCTGGCTGGCCTCCTCCCTTTCTTGCTGCCTCGTGAAGTACGGGCAATGACTTGGCCAGAAGTCAGATGATCTGACCTAGGCTTGAACCCAGAGAAGGATTCAGCTATGTAACGTTTACTGTCTCTCCCCAGATGCAAGGAGGGCAGTACACCACCAGCAGAGAGGGTTTCTGGAAATGATGGGACACACAGTGCTTTGAGCAGGACAAAGGCGTCAGATTTTTAAAATAAAACAACCCATTTTCCCTCCCCAAACTTCAAACCCCTCCACTTTTGTCTCAAAAAATAAATGCTTTTTCTTGCTCCTTGATTTTAGAAAAAAATGTGTCAGATTTTTAAAATAACCCCTTTCCCCTCCCCAAACTACCAACCCCCACTTTTGTCTCAAAAAAATAAATGCTTCTTCTTTTACTCCTTTATTTTAGATTTTTAAAACAAAAAACAACCCCTTTCCCACCCCACCCCCAAAATGCCTTCTCTTCTTGGTAAAGAATTTGATTTGATTTGACTCCTTTTTTTCAATGGCTGCCCCAGTGCCTCTAGGTCCCCCTCCAACAATAGGCCAGGCATGCAGACACAAGCAGCAAAAGACCACCCTCCTCGCTCCAACTTCCAAGCTAGAATGAGCCTCGTGGCATGCAGCAGACGCTTTTAAAGGAGGATGTCCAAACCTCTCCCCTTACATGAACATCAATACCAATTGGGCACGGAGGCAAGCCCAGGCTAGGCTGCTCCTCCCTGCAAACAAGTTTGGTTGTTTCAAAAATGCTTTCTCATATATCCAATCTAAATTACGAGCCCATTAAATGAATGGGCTCCAACACTTTGAAATTGGGGGTTAATTCTGACGCGCTAATGCGCATTGGAACCCTGTTCAAAAATCGGAATAGATCTGATTTTATTCTGATTTACAACGATTCCGAGGAATTCGCTCATGCCTATTATTTATTATATGTGGGAGTGCTTAGTCAGAAGGAGCTCCCCTTTACTTCAGTGGGATTCACTGATGGATGCGAGTAAAGATTGCAATTTCAGTCTTAGTCTTAATGGGAGTGCCTACTCAAAATCAAGTATATTGAATTTGTCTATGGAGATTTCATCAGCATACAGATAAAAGCCCAATTGTAACAGTCAGTTTCTTCCTTGTGAAAGAAAAGGAACACTGTAGAGCAATCTCATAGAAGCACATGTTAAATTCTCACCGTTTTGAAAAAGAAAGGGAGAAGAAGGGTTAAATAAGATGAAGGACTGGAACAGGGCAGCATTCAGATACCATATACATGAAAGAAATGTACCATAATATATAGTTGATATGTGACTCGGGGGAATGAGAAGTGAGGGGAATTTGAAAATGAAGCTACATATCATGAACGTAAGGGGATAAAAACAATATCACTGATTGAAGCTATGGGAGAACCTGCATAAATGAAAATGCATGCTGCTGAACTAGTTTAAGTCGTTGCTTATAGTGCTAGAGAAACCTACTGATATTAGCAAGAGATAATGTGAATGGTTGGTTTTTATTCCTGTTTTGTTACATCATGTGGAAAGTGAATTTAAATGGTGAAATATCAGCAATATACCAGACACATACACATCTTTTGTCCAGTTTAGATTTGTCCAGCAGCAGCATCTGCAGACAGAACTTCAATGTATTTTTGTGTATGCTTAGATCATCTTTACTAGTCCCATCCAAGTGATTTGTACTTGTTGGGAAGGAAGTCTAATTCTGTTCAGTGGACTTTAATAGTCCCAGGGAAGCCAGATATATAGAACTCTATTAAAGGCTCCTTCCTTTTGTCTATATCTTGTTTCAAATAGTTACATAGTTCAATAATGAAAGCAAAATATTATGTTACTTAACTTTTGAAAGTATATAATCAGTTCCTTGAGTTCTGAAATCACAGCAGCTCTCTCACATCAAGTTGTAACGGTCCACCATTTCAGAGATGGGAGTACAAGTCTAATATGGACATGTTCAGAATTTGTTTGTGGGGATCATGCATGGTTGTGCTGAGGATACAAATATGAACATTTTTCTAGAGAATTAAAGAACAAAACCTACTTTGAACAGAAGCAAAGGCACAAAACAAACAAAAGGTCCATTAGTGTGCCCATGTTTTGAGATACATGGCAAGGATTTCTCTGTAGACCAAATTTTCTTGCTGGAGAACAGGGGCAGGATATCATTCCAACCTTATTTTTCTTTAAGCTTAAGGTTCCCCATTCTCTTTTTAAATACCTCTTGTTTGAAAGATTTGAAGAATAATGGAAAAACAACTATACTTTTCATAAATATATCTTCTAGCAAGGTCTGATTTACCGCTTAAAGGTTTTCCCTTGGAAAACACATTCCAGGATCATAAAAATATTCACATCTGAAGAAAACTACAATTGTCATACATTGGCTCCTTAGGTGAAAGCACATGTAAAAAATTCAAATTTTCATAAGAGAGCTGAATTGCAAGTCAGAATTGCAGTATCACTGAATAAAAAACATCACTGAGTAAATGAAAGCACTGACTAAAGAGGAAAAACCCCACAGCATCCGCCATTCTTTTCTCTGGGGAAGATAACATGAATACCTATCACTGGCATAACTGTCTGTTGACTAGACCCAGCAGTGAAATTTATACAATTTGATTTTGCTGCCTGATTGAAACACTGCAGCTGTAGCTTTGGTTCACATTTCCCTCCTGAAAAATAGAGAAGGGAATAGCAAAACATGATGTTGGAATGACAATGAAAGTGTGATGTTGGAACTACCGGCCTAAATCCATCATTTGTACCTCTCTTCTCCTATATAGTATTTCTGGCACTGAACACCAGTCCCCTGGAATAGCTTTTTAAGGCATGGGATCTGTGAGGGTCTGCAGAAGGGAGGATATATTACCCTCCTCCGGCATGTGTCTGTGGAAACTGCACCAGAAATGCAACATCAATGTCGGACATTGTCTGTATTTTACAGATATTCAGTTGTTATGTAATTGAAGTAGGTGTGTGGAGTACACTATCTTTCATGGAAAGAAAGAAGCAAATTATGTTTTAAAAGCTTTGTTTCTTGAGTCCTTGCAGTATTGCAAAGGATCATGGGCACATCTTTCAGATTACAAAAGACAATTGTTTAATGGGCTACAATTTCTGAGTCCAAGACCTTGTATGCATCTATACCATGTAGCCACTTAACTTCAGTGACTCGTTGAGGTGTTTATTCAAAACATCTTTTGTGCGACTGTTTATCAAATGAGATTTGAGGGCACAACAATGTCTATAATAATAATTTTGTATTCTGATGTAGCACAATAAAGCCAACCACAATAAAAAGCAAAAAGTTTTCTTCAAGCACCCCCACCCCACCCACTTTTATTCTTGTGACTGAATCCTGCATCCTTAAAAAAACTCAATGTATTGTGAGAATTGCATGTATTCAGCATGAAAATATAGTGCTTACTGAGTTAAATATTATGATAGAAAAAAATGAGATGCAAGTCTATGCTGAAAATTACCAATTAACTTTGTATTCACAAGATCTTATTAATTGATTTAATTTATTTTTCCTAGTCACCCATGAGTATTGACAGTGCAGCTGAATTAAACCCTGAACAAAAGCAGTTCAAAATTAAGCCATTTCTCTGGCACAGCCTTCTTGCTTGGGTTTGTGTACACAACAGCTGCTCCAAAATAGATGAAGTGCTCAGGCATGTACTATTCTATAAGGAACAGCTTCATCAGAAAGACTGGTAAGGACAACCTTATAATTTGATGTAATCTTTATGGAAATAACCTTTGTATTGATATGTTTAATAACCTTTATGCCTAAATGTTAATCACCCCAAAGTTGCCTGTCAAAAGAATTTTTATATTCTGTGCCATAAGGAGAAGCAATTTATGCACTTTGTATTACTTCAGTTTATCAATAAATTCTTTTGGCTGAAAGCACATAACATACATTTGAACAGTTTACCTATATTAAATTATGCCTCTTATTGATAGCAACTTAATTTCAGCCTTTCAAAATGCAGTAATTTTCACCTAGCTAAACAGCTGCAGTGAAGGGTGACATCCATCTGGGACATGCACTTGGCTTCAGTTCTGGGTGCTCTTTATATGTAAATTGTAATTCAAACTAATTTTGAATGCCTATAATTAATTTTACACTAGAACTGTATTCTTGATAGCTTCTGCTAATTGAAGCTTCAACAGGCTGTAATTGTGGATTGTGCTTGTTAGAGGTCTGCTGTATACCTAATTTCAAGCTGTTTTGCTGTGAAGACACTTACTGGAAAAAAAAGTAGCTTTCTAAAAATTAAAAAAAAAAGTTAAATGAATAAAATCGGACAAAGGTCTTTTGGAGGTCTGCTGATGTTCAGCTTGGGTAAGGCCTAATCAGAATAATAGACAAAAGTAAGCAAAGTTGTCTTCACGTGTTAGCTTATCTTGTTATGTTCAGTAACATGGAAGAATGATAATTCAGTCTATGAACTTACTGGTCGTCCACTGGATGACTGGCAAGTCACGCAGTTTCATCTCAAGTGAGTGACTGGGGAAGTCAGAAAAACTAGTGAATATCTTTCCACATGCTTAAATGTACTATAGTGGACATTTAAAGTAGGAGCCATGCTGTGAGTGGTCATTTGTTTTTATGCTCATTGTCAAATGCAGAAAAAAGAGAATATAGGATGGGATGGACAGCAGATGCTTCTTTTACATCAGTGTTCCAACATGTGCATTTGTCTAATTTACAATGTGTGAAATACTGATTTGCATTTGGAGGACATCATGGTAAATCTAACCAGCTAATTTCCTAAGAAATACAAATTCCTTTCCTTATTTTCAAGCTCAATTAACATAAATCTAGGTTAGCTCTGTTAAAAATATGAGCATACTTGTCAAATAATAAGTTGAGTAGTTGGACATAAAGCAAAATCCCAAACATAACAGGAATGTACACTCAGATCTTAAACACTTGTGGTAATATATTTAATATTCCTGATACCATGCTAGTACAATGCCACAATGTTCATACAACTGCACAGTAATTAACTCTCATGCACTGATGCATCAAGACACAGAAAAGGTCTATTAAATTTGTTCCTGTAATTCTAGATATCCTGAAATTATAAATTGTCCTGACTTAAAACAATACTTGTACACATTTTTTTTAAGAGAAGCTACTTTTCAAAGTGTCATGTGTTATTTGGAGTAATGCATTAAATATATGTAGTAATATATTCATAGTCTATGTGCAAGAAACTGATGTAGTGGACCACAAACTCTGAAAGGAAGCTCCAGGATTTTTGTTCGGAGTCAACAAATTAAGAAAGGGTTGCACCACCACTGTATACAGATTCAGATGAGGAGAAGTACAATGATCAGGATTAAGATTATGGAAATATGGGTGGGCTCCCTCATAAAACTTATAATTCTGGTATGATTTTTCACATATCCTCCAACTCTTCAGATTTGGCAGGAACATATAGTCCCAATTAATCCTCTATTTTCCTGCCTTTAAAGCTGCTTCTAAAATGCCTCTATCTCTTTCTCTTTTCCCCACTTTCCACATTTGTCCTTAGTATATTTCTGTTGCTTCAAGTTGAGACCAAAGTCCAAAAGTAGTTCCTAGTAGATTTAAGAAACAGCAAACCATTGCAGCCTCTCCTAACTTGTGTGTTTGTTCATATTAACCACATTCCGATGTTGCTTGGTTACACATGTTTCAGATTGCATCTGCCAAATGTTGAATGTTATGCATTTTGAGTGACATCTTGCTCATGGACAGACTCACTTTTCTTGTATTAATAACTGCTGATTTCATTGTTGCCCCCATTCTCCCAGCTGTGATTGCATCTCACAACTGCAGTCATCCTCATCATTGTGGATGATCACTCTGTGCACATTGTTTATCCTGCATTCACCTATTCATTTTTTGAAAGGTAGCAATGTTTTTTTATATAGCTAAAAATTAAAGCTGAATTTATTTTTACTATTAGGGAATTAATTGTTAGCTTGGAAAGGGTGAGAACTCCCACTAATTTATTTCTGTTCTTTGCCACTTTATTTTTTATATGTAGTCTCTGTTATTCTGCTAGAAAAAACCCTGGCTAATTCTTTCATACACTTATGACAATGATTCTGCTAATGTTTCTGCAGTATAAGGAATATAAGATGTCTACCTATGAATGGGTGCTTTCAGGATCTAGCACCCAAGGGCATCCCAGAAGTTTTTAGATTATTAACAGAGATCTTTTTATCAGAATCAGTGAACTCAATAGTAGATGCAGCATAATACAATGGGTTTTTGTTAAATATATAAAATGAACTATTGCAGAAATATAACCATTCCACTCCATGATTTCCTTCTCCCGCCTTCTTCCTCTTTTTGCTTTACTGTCTTTCAGTAAGTGCTAAGTCCTTAGGGAGAGTGTTTGAGCATAAACGGTGCCCTTATTTTCCTTTTCTTCTTTTCTGTCAGTGAAGCCAAACTTACATTTGCTTTTCAGCTATAATAGTGTGAAAATGCTAAGTTCACTAAATGAAACCACACTTCTGGTTTTACCTCAATGTTTCAAAGGTTGTAGTCTTTGCTATTTAAAAAATGACAGTAAGCGGATGAGGAATATAAAGAGCTTGCTAAAGAGAACTAATGATGTTTAAGATCACATGTTTTCCTTCCTGCTGGCAATATATAATCTGCACTCTTAAAGAATCATTATGTTATAGAGTGCTCCCCTTGCTCAATAAGGCTGTTCTTTGTTGTAAGGTTTAATACTTAGCAAACATTTAGTAAAAAAGGTCCCAATCCCAAGACTGTCCAACAATTTTATGAGTTGTGCACTGTTAATGCAACCTAAGACGTTCTTTTATTTTCAGATATGTTGTCATCAGTTGTTGAACTATACTTTATGATAATTAGTCCCTTTCTTTTTATATACTTCGCTAGGGTGTTCTATCAGTGCTTTGTTCCTTAGGAGATGGTGCAAAATAAAATATAGAGGCACTTATTAGAATGGTAAATTAATAAATGGTAGAGAAAAACATTTATATCTGGAAGGATTTTTTAAAAGTCTGGTGCCAAATAAGGATATCCCCCCCTGCTGCAACAAAGGACTCTTCAATAATTTGATTAAAATATTCTCCATTCTCAGGCTGCAGAGAAGGAACTAAACATGATTAACTTAACTGTCATTGATGGAGCACTTCCTCTGTAGTCCAGATTGGACCTTTGGAGTACATGACTGATGTCACATTTTGCCTGAAAGATGACCCATGGTCTTACCCTGAAAACAGAAGTTACATAACTATTATTACGGCTAATAATATATAGTTCAGCACTAGATATTATTAGCATTTTTCCCCTTTGTGGCTACATAGGGAAAAAGGGATCTCAGCTATGTCTTTGTTTTCCACTAATGGAGAAGTTTCCCAGCTCTGTTCATGTGCCATGAAGTCTAAAAAAATGTGCAAATGCCCTTGTTGGCATTCTAATCAACCTCACTGAACAATGGGAACCCCACAGTTGGAATATTATGTTGCATCAAAATAATGATGATAGTGATGATAACAATAACAACAACATTTCTTACCTATTACTCCCTATGGATCAGATTAAAATTCCAAACAAAACATCAGTCAAAAACACATAAACCAGGTAAAACACATAACATCAGTTTAAAAGAACATACAAAACCAGTACATTTTAAAACATTCCATAATTTAAAATTTACAATGAAAAAAACTACCTGGATAGGCCTGCCAAAAAAGTCTTCAGACAGGTCATTCCACAGTCTAGGTTTGGCTGAAGATAAAGTCTGCTGGGTGACAGTTGCCACTCTACTCCTCACCGGATGAAGTAAATGTCCTCCAGAGCACCTGAGTATACAGGGCAAATTAGATGGGAGGAGACGGCAATCCCATAGGATACCAGCATACAAACCACGTAGGGCTTTAAAGGTAATAAGCAACATTTTGTCTGGAACCTCTTGGCAGCCAGTGGAATGATTTTAATATTGGCGCTGCATAAAGCAAATACATGATTTACACTCCAGTTCTCCAATTTGATCAGGATCCTTACATGTCAGTTTGGTTTGTGTTATCTTCCTGTTATCTTCCTGTCTTTTCTTTTAACACAAGAAAAAGTCTGTATCTTCCTTATGGAAGGATCTCCAGTTTATGAGGAAAGGTCCAGGCACCAAGGCAAACTCTTCGAGATAACTACATGGGTGTCATACTGCCATTTTCAGTTCAGTTCAAATATGCTGATACAGTGTGTACTTTAACAAGATGCAAATAGGGTTGGTCCAGTTTTTTTTTTCTAATGAGGAGCTATTATTGTCTTTTTCAATGATTAGGCCATGAGCATTAGGAGACATTAACTCCTCTTCTTGTAAAGCATCTGACACATAATTGGTTAACTCTGTTACAACCAAGAAAGGCAAAGCATCAAATGAAATTGCATTGCACTATTGTTATATTCCCTTAAATACATTAAATGATGCACCAAATTCTCTTAGAATTAGACCATTGCTCTTTTTGGGTTGGTTGGATGGTTTAAGACCTTTTACAAGAAGGGGGCACACTATCTAACCATTTGTAAGCTTCTTATATTTTTCAGCTCTTTGGCAAAAGCAAAACTAAACCACACATCCATTGTCTTCATGTTTGTCAGTGAAACCTACTGGAACCATTTTTTCATTTATTTACACAGAGTTCATTCTGCTATTTCTAAAATATCCCTCTTCTTTCTAAGGGCCCTCCTGGGTCAACCAGCCCCCTGCCCACCCCCTCCCCAACGTACCTGAGGGGTCTGCCAACAGTGCAGGCTTCTCTGAAGAGCTCTTCTGGCGCTCGAAAATTATGCATCTGTAAAGAAGGTTTTGTTTTCAGAAAGTTGGACTTCACATATAGAGGCTGAGAAAAATGACAGCAGAAGGGATGCAAAAACAGACTTTTGCCTCCACATAAATTTACCTTTTTCAGACTTTAGGACACCTGAATAAGTCTATAATTGGAATAAATGATAGGGGATTACTTTATGTGTTGCTGTACATTTCTATATAGATAAATGTATATACTGGTATAACAGTTGTCTTTTTTGTTCTGAAATGTGTAGGTTGGAATCTGTACTGGGCTTGATGGTTCTTGGAGAGGCTGCCAAATTGAGTATGTCTTGCTTGAAAGTTTTAATGGATTTAATGAAAGATTTTATTTCAAGCTCCATACTTCTTTGTAAGCAGGTAAAGGCCAGAGTAATTATGTAATTGGATGGCAAATTGTTCATTGAAAACACTAAATTGGAAGGAAATGATCTGCTTATTTGCTTTACTGTTTGTCCCCAAGTTCATGCTTATTTCAGTATTCCAAATTGGAATACTGAGCAAACAGATTGATTATTTCCACTGAACAAACTTGAAATTTATTTCATTTTATTTCTGTGCTGTATTCAACTCATTTGTGGCTCACAACTCTTATGAATGGTGGGTAAGTAATGATTTCTACAACTCAGTAGAGTATGGATTACTTGAGAATAAGCCATACTGAACACAATATGATTTAGTTCTGAATCGGACCAGAAATTGGGAAAATCCACTATTTTGTTTACGAGGCTGGATCTATATTGCCATGTGTTTAATGCAGTTTGAATTGCATTATGGTCAATATAGACCCATATAATGTAGTTCAGTGCAGTTCAAACTGCATTACATTGGTCTTCATTGACCTTACGATGCAGTCCAAACTGCATTATATGGCAGTGCAGATTCACTCCAATTCACAGTCAGCATGCTCAATGTAATCTAAAAATGTAGGCTGTTTCCCAATAGTTAAGTTAGAAGATTATTATAAAAACAGAATGTGTGAATAAGCTTGCTATATGATATTTGAATGCTCATATACCACAATTCAGTGGTACCTTAGCAATTTTCGATTCTTAACTTGAACTTGCACTCTATTTTGTATAGCAAAATACAAAATTTACTTTGCACTGTGGAAAGTTGCACTTGTTCTCTTTGAGGGAATTCAGGCTGGATGAACTAATATATATTGTTGTCATACTACACTGTTATAATGCTATATTCCACTTTAACTGATATGGCAGCATCCTGGGATTTGCAGTTTAATGAGGCCCAAGAGTTCTCTGGCCAACAGTTCTAAAAGCGTTGTCGAAGGCTTCCATGGCCGGGATCACAGGGTTGTTGTATGTCTTTCGGGCTGTGTGGCCATGTTCCAGAAGCATTCTCTCCTGACGTTTCGCCCACATCTATGGCAGGCATCCTCAGAGGTTGTGAGGTATGGAGAAAACTAAGAAAAGAGGTTAATATATATCTGTGGAAAGACTAGGGTGAGAGAGGTCAGTATGAATGTTGTGTAGTTAATCACTTTAATTAGCATTGAAAAGCTTATCTGCTGTCTTCTTCCTGCCTCTGGAAGAACATGAAAGGCACTGCAGACTAATTCAACCAGAGAAATCAGCCATAGCAGAGCATTTGATGAACCAGCCTGGACACAGAATACTATTTGAGAACACAAAAATGCTGGACCATTCTAACAACTATCATGTCAGACTACACAGAGAAGCCATTGAAATCCACAAGCATGTGGACAACTTCAACAGAAAGGAAGAAACCATGAAAATGAACAAAATCTGGCTACCAGTATTACAAAACTCAAAAATCAGAACAGTAAATAAAAAGCAATACTCTGAAAACAGAGGATTTCCAGACATGAATCAACCAAGGGCAGTTAACGACTCTAAACAAAGGATGCCCCAGAGGCAGGAAGAAGACAGCAGATAAGCTTTTCAATGCTAATTAAAGTGATTAACTACACAACATTCATACTGACCTCTCTCACCCTAGTCTTTCCACAGATATATATTAACCTCTTTTCTTAGTTTTCTCCATACCTCACAACCTCTGAGGATGCCTGCCATAGATGTGGGCGAAACGTCAGGAGAGAATGCTTCTGGAACATGGCCACACAGTCCGAAAGACATACAACAACCCAGTTCTAAAAGCCTTTCCCCAAACTGCAAACCCCAGGATTCTAAAGGATTTTGGAATGACAATTATAGTGGAGTATACTGCTATTACAGCGCAGCATGATATGCAACTTAAGCAGCTCTCAATCATGTTTGTAGATATCTAGTTTCTTTCTTGGGAATGTAATATGACTACTGGCTTGGTACATATTTGATTACTTGTTGATTTCTTTTTCTGTAGCAAACGAGCGACAAGGAAGACTTCTCCTGTTGGCAGTGGCAAGTGGCATACATATATACCAGTATACTGAAAGAAATTTCTTTACAAGGCCTTAGTGCAGATTTGCAAAAAACTGCTTTTCTTGGATTCTGTGATTGCATCAGGGAACGTAAAAATGACAAAGGATTAAGAGGAGCAAGTCTTCTTGATCTTCTTTGCTACTGCTCTTCCCCTGATAACTGTAAGTACCAAAGAAGCAAATTTGCTTCTACATTTTGTGCCTATATCTTCTTATGGAGACATATTCTTAAAGTACCATTTTTCATATACATGTGTGCATATAATTAAATTAAAGGAATATTTATAGCTCATCCCGTTGTCCATAGTAGTATAGCAACTACTAATTAATTAGCCAGGGCTGAGCATAAACATCATAATAATTTAAAAAGTCAAGATGTTGAGACAGCTGGATACTGAAACAGAAAATATATGCCTTTCACATTTCTTCAAACTTACCAAATCTTAAACGCAGAGAAAAAGAGAGAAGAAAGAATAGAGAGAGACAGAAGAGAAAATTCACAAGGCTTGACACCACCAGAGGAAAAGCCATTTTTATATTCTGTTGATAACGAGAGATAGTTCAGGGGACACTTCATCTTCTGTTGCACAGTTCAATTGACTTTAATGTATAGCTTATAGGTAAGACATAGAACACAAGAAAAGCCCTGCTGGGGTATCTCCAGTCAAAAGACCCTTCTGAGTTTAGGAAAGACTGGGAGCCCTTCAAAAGTTAAAAAAAAAAAGTCACGATGAAGAAAAAAAAGAACTAGAGTTCACATCTGCTAGTGGCTAGGAGTAAGAACATGATTCATTACTAGCCTTAATGAAATATAGACTTATCATAAATGCACGTAATGTTATTCTTCTATATCTCTCTGTTAACCAAATGATGACATACTGCTTGGAAATCCTGACTATTAGTATTACTACTACTACTACTATATTATTATTATTATTTTTATTATTATTATTATTATTATTATTATTACTATATTTTCCAACGGTTGTACTGGAACAACAATGATTGTTTAGTTTAACTTTAACAGTTTTTGGCAGTTCTTTGTTAGAACATTACAAATGTCAGCTGCTTCTAATCTAGAGATTCTACTCAAAGTGTCTAATGCTTTTTTGCTTTTGCTTTTTGGTGTGTTTCTTTACCAAGTACTTTTGCATTTTTATATTGCCATTTGTTCAGATTTTTGTATATGTATGTGTGTATGTGTATGTGTATATATATGTATATATATATGTGTGTGTGTATATATATATATATATTTATATATATGTATTTATGTATATATAAATATGGACTGTCAAGGACAGAACGCCACAAGGTTCAAGATAACAGAGTTTATTGGATTACAGAACTCAAAAATGCCCGTAAAATACAAGGGCCAGGCAGTATTAGCCTTTAGGAGCAAAAAGGGGCAAGGAAAAACGTTCAAAAGATAAACCGGATTAAACCGGAGTTTAATCCGGGTAAAAACAAACTGCTTGCTTCAGCCTGGGGATAAACAAAACAAAAGCCGAGGAACAAAAGATACAAAAGAATGCAACTAATTGGCAGCAGATTCCTCTCTGCTGCCAACACTGTGCTTAGAGTAACTTGCGTCGCTCCCACACACACAGCAGACAGGATTTCCAACACGAACAGATCAGCCAAGGATTGTAGCAGTAGAGTAGACCCAGTTCCTTTCCGTAGATCAAAGCCAGAAGCAGACGTTTGTAGATTCCAAGTCCAAGAAGGGGGGAAGACAAGCCGTGGTCAGTTCAGTCCGAGTTTTCAAAACAGGAGATGGCGTCCGTCAAGAAGACGACGGAAGGTCAAGCTAATAAGAGTAAGCACAGGTTTGCACAAACAATTGCCCACACAATTCCTCCCGCCGTCTGACCCTGAATTCCAAAACAACTTACGTCTCAGCACAGGAAAACACACCAGTCTTCAGGAAAGCGTCCCACACAGATCCCAAGCGTTCGTCCAGATTACCTTGCCCAACGCAATTTGCAATTGCTCCCAAGCCCCATTTTATGCCAGTTACAAATCCTCATCACTGTCAGCTGTCCTCCTTAACCCGGGCGTTTCCTCATCACTTTCCTCATCAGAGCTGGAACACCTCTGACTACGCCCCACAGCATCTCCAGCTGTGGATCCCGTCCCATCCCTCCAGCTAAGCCATGGGTCTAATCCTGAAGGTCCCCATTCATCTTCTATCCCATCATGACCAGTGGCACCCAATTCCTCCCTTACCCGAGTCCAATCCATCTCATCCTCCTCCGAGCTAACCAGCCCCTCCTCCATTCTCTCCGTAAACCCCTCAAAAGACTCTTCGTCAGATGGTGCTGCAAAAATGTCTCGCAGTCTTTTTCTTTCTCGCTCCTCGAGAGTATCTGACTCTCGAGGAGTCTTACGCCCACGTCTGTCAGTAACAGAGCCATGAGGCTCAATCATAACACTATCCCCTCTCACAAAGGCCTCCTCCCCCGATGGCGGAGAAGTGGCAGTGATACCCTCCGCTATAGCACCACGACGACTAGAGGTATCTAGTTTCAACAGCGAACGATGAAAGACTGGATGGACCTTTAAACTAGACGGTAAACGCAAACGAAACGCAACGGAAGAAATCTTTTTAACGATAGGAAAGGGACCCAAATATCGCGGCGCAAACTTTCCCCCAGCCTGTTTAATATGTTTGGAAGATAACCACACCAAATCCCCTTCTTCCAACTCCTCCCCTGCCTGCCTGTGGCGGTCAGCCTGAGTCTTTTGCGTTGCCTTAGCTTCCAACAGTAAGCGACGGGCAACATCATGCAATGCAGCCATTTCCGAAGAGCGGTACACAGGGTCCGAAGAGACCACATTGGTCGACGGCGCCACACCTCCCCGTGGGTGAAAACCATAAGTTAGCTCAAATGGCGTATGCTGACTAGACGTGTGCACCGCATTATTGTAAGCGAACTCCGCCACCGGTAACCACTTTACCCAAGCCGTGGGTTGATCTAAACAAAAACAACGCAAATACTGCTCTAAGAGCCCATTAACCCGTTCCGACTGTCCATCCGTCTGCGGATGAAAGGCTGAAGAAATGTTTAACTTAGTCCCTAAGCACTCATGGAAATGTTTCCAAAAGCGTGACACAAATTGCGGAGCCCTATCTGAAATAATCACCTCGGGTGCTCCGTGCAAACGATAGATGTGCTTAGTAAATAGTAAGGCCAACGTAGGGGCCGCCGGAATGGTTGAACAAGGAATAAAATGAGCCAGTTTGCTAAATAAATCCACCACCACCCAGATACAAGTATAACCCCCAGACTTAGGCAAATCTGAAATAAAATCCATGGAAATGATTTGCCATGGCCTCTCCGGAACAGGTAGAGACGACAACAACCCTCTAGGGCGCCCAACAGGCGTCTTACTCTGCTGGCAAACAGCGCAGCTGTCACAAAAGCGCAGAATGTCTTGCCGCATCTTTGGCCACCAGTAGCTCCTGGTGATAAGCTGTACGGTCTTGAACCTGCCAAAGTGCCCAGCCATGGGTTCGTCATGGTGGGCTCTAATCACCTCCAACCTGAGGGCCCCCACTGGTACGTAGACCTGCCCCCTGCGTACCAATACTCCGTCTTGATCTTGTAGATGCGGCAGTATTGTACGGTTACCTGCTGATAGCAACATCAGTTGCTCCTGAGTCCACACATCATCCCTCTGAGCCTCAAGGATCTGGTCATGTAACCCGAGCTCATTGTCTACAACACATAGAGAGGCAGTAGGCAAGATGGTCTGACATACTACCTGCTCATTGGTCTTAAACTCCGGCTTGCGGGATAAAGCATCGGCCCGCAAGTTTGCCTTCCCCTCCACGAACTGCACCTTGAAGTTAAACCTGGAGAAAAACAAAGCCCATCGGATTTGACGCTGGTTTAACTTCTTTGCTGTTTGTAAGTGCTCTAAATTCTTGTGATCAGATCTGACCACGATCTGGTGCCGTGCCCCTTCAAGCCAGTGCCGCCACACCTCAAACGCCACCTTAATCGCCAACAACTCCTTCTCCCATATGGTATAGTTCTGCTCGAAGGGTGTTAGTTGCCGCGAGTAAAAACCACAGGGACGCAAGGTCCCTGAGGAATCCTTCTGAGACAATACAGCCCCCAACGCGTAGCTAGAAGCGTCCGCTTCTACCACGAACGGTTTGTCAACATCAGGATGTGTCAGTATGTTGTCCGATTGAAAACTAGACTTAAGTTGTAGAAACGCATCGTGAGCTTCCCGCCCCCACACAAATGGCTGTTTCTTACGCAGGAGCTGCGTCAAAGGTACCGTGAGCTTTGCAAAATTCGGAATAAACTCCCGGTAGTAATTAGCGAAACCTAAGAACCTTTGTACATCCTTCTTAGTCTTTAGCTCCTGCCATGAGTTAACGGCGTCGACCTTATGTGGATCCATTTTAAGTTCCCTACCTGACACTACATGACCTAGGAACTCCACTTCAGGCACATGAAAGACGCACTTGGAAGCCTTGGCGAAAAGCCCATTAGCCCGCAGACGGTGCAGAACCTGCTTGACATGTTGACGATGTTCTTTCTCGTCCTTAGAAAAAATCAAGATATCATCCAAATAAATCACTAAAAATTGGTCAATTAGGTCCCTGAACACATCGTTCATGAACCTCTGGAAGACCGCAGGAGCGTTGCAAAGTCCGAAAGGCATGACTCGGAACTCGTGGCATCCGAAACACGTGTTAAATGCCGTCTTCCATTCATCCCCTTCCCGTATACGGATTAAGTTATATGCCCCCCGCAGGTCAAGCTTGGTAAAAACCTTAGCCCCTTGCACCCTTGATAATAGTTCCGAGATTAAAGGTAGCGGGTACCTATCCCGAATGGTGTATTTGTTTAGGATCCGATAGTCGCAGACCAGCCTAAGTTCCCCAGTCTTTTTGGCTACAAAGAATACTGGTGCCGCAGTTGGAGAGCTAGATGGGCGAATAAACCCCTTGGCTAAATTTTCATCTAGAAACTCCCTCAAAGCTTGCCTTTCCGGTACAGTCAAGGCATACAGCCTTCCTGCTGGCAATTTCGCACCTTCTGCTAACTTGATAGCGCAATCATATGGCCTGTGCGGTGGTAATTTGTCCGCTTCTCTTTTACAAAATACATCAGAGAACTCCCCATACTCAGCAGGCACTCCCTCCATATCAGATTGAGTAACATTCAGAGTGCAACAATCCTGCCTCTTTAAGGTCACTTTACGTGTCGCCCAATCTACTTGTGGGTTTACTACAGCTAGCCAATCCATCCCCAGGATCACATCATATCTAGGCAAACTCGTAATATCCCACACAAACGTTCCCGTTACTCCCTGCACCTCCCACATTACTGCTGAGGTTTCATGGTTAACCACCCCAGTCTCCAGCAGTCTCCCATCTGCTCCTTCCACCCACACGTCGCATGCCTTGCGCACTCTAGGAATGCCATGCTTCTTAGCAAACTCAATATCTACATAAGAGACCGTAGCCCCTGAGTCCAGCAGTGCCAAAGTAGAAACAAGTTCCCTTCCCCCAACAGATAATGTAATGGGTACGAAAACATGCTTCCTCCCCTCAGTTGACTGCTTGAGGAGCCCTAGTGCGTTGGACTCACGTCGCACTAGGGCTGGCCTTTTCCCGAAAGCTGAGAAGGTTTCACATTACAGTTTTTGGCAAAATGCCCCGCATTCCCACAGTACAAACACAACCCCAGCTGCCTCCTACGGCTCCTTTCCTCTGTAGACAGCTTTTTAAAGACCCCAAGCTCCATAGGCTCTTCCCCCATCACCACAGGTGCCCTGGTAATATGCATGGGTGGCGCACACATTGCTTTCGAGTGTTTACGAGCCTCGAACCTTGCGTCTAAACGCAGCACCTTAGCTACTAAGGCGTCCCAATTTTCAGCCGGCTCCAAGCGTGCTAATTCATCCTGGAGCATATCACTTAACCCGGCAGTAAATAAAAGCATGAATGCATTTTCCCCCCAATCCAGCTGGTGGCGATACAAGTTAAACTTATTTAAGTAATCCAAAACAGTCCCCTTTCCCTGTTTCAACCGATACAGAGCCCACCCAGCATTCTCCGTGCGGAGAGGATCCCCAAAAGTGTCAGTTAATAACTTTTTGAAATTATTCAAATTGTCCTTGACTGGGTCATTTCCCAAAATTAAATTAGTGGCCCATTGTCCTGCGGGACCGGTCAACAAACTCAAAATAAATGCCACCTTGCTAGTGTCTGTAGGAAAAGCATGAGCACTGAGCTGGGAAAAATAAAGCTCCACTTGTGCCAAAAAGGTTGGCAACTTGCACCTGGTTCCGTCAAAGCGTTCAGGAGTCAAAACATGTCCTTTCACAGCATGAGCTGCTTGGCTGACGGTAAAAGCCGTTTGTAATTGGTCAAATTTGGCCCTTAACTCCTCCATCGTCTTCCTGACGGGTTTATTGCTGCAATAAACTTTTTATGGCGTTGGGCAATCTGTCAAGGACAGAACGCCACAAGGTTCAAGATAACAGAGTTTATTGGATTACAGAACTCAAAAATGCCCGTAAAATACAAGGGCCAGGCAGTATTAGCCTTTAGGAGCAAAAAGGGGCAAGGAAAAACGTTCAAAAGATAAACCGGATTAAACCGGAGTTTAATCCGGGTAAAAACAAACTGCTTGCTTCAGCCTGGGGATAAACAAAACAAAAGCCGAGGAACAAAAGATACAAAAGAATGCAACTAATTGGCAGCAGATTCCTCTCTGCTGCCAACACTGTGCTTAGAGTAACTTGCGTCGCTCCCACACACACAGCAGACAGGATTTCCAACACGAACAGATCAGCCAAGGATTGTAGCAGTAGAGTAGACCCAGTTCCTTTCCGTAGATCAAAGCCAGAAGCAGACGTTTGTAGATTCCAAGTCCAAGAAGGGGGGAAGACAAGCCGTGGTCAGTTCAGTCCGAGTTTTCAAAACAGGAGATGGCGTCCGTCAAGAAGACGACGGAAGGTCAAGCTAATAAGAGTAAGCACAGGTTTGCACAAACAAATGCCCACACAATTCCTCCCGCCGTCTGACCCTGAATTCCAAAACAACTTACGTCTCAGCACAGGAAAACACACCAGTCTTCAGGAAAGCGTCCCACACAGATCCCAAGCGTTCGTCCAGATTACCTTGCCCAACGCAATTTGCAATTGCTCCCAAGCCCCATTTTATGCCAGTTACAAATCCTCATCACTGTCAGCTGTCCTCCTTAACCCGGGCGTTTCCTCATCACTTTCCTCATCAGAGCTGGAACTCCTCTGACTACGCCCCACAGCATCTCCAGCTGTGGATCCCGTCCCATCCCTCCAGCTAAGCCATGGGTCTAATCCTGAAGGTCCCCATTCATCTTCTATCCCATCATGACCAGTGGCACCCAATTCCTCCCTTACCCGAGTCCAATCCATCTCATCCTCCTCCGAGCTAACCAGCCCCTCCTCCATTCTCTCCGTAAACCCCTCAAAAGACTCTTCGTCAGATGGTGCTGCAAAAATGTCTCGCAGTCTTTTTCTTTCTCGCTCCTCGAGAGTATCTGACTCTCGAGGAGTCTTACGCCCACGTCTGTCAGTCACAGAGCCATGAGGCTCAATCATAACATGGACACTTTAGCTTTGTTTTTGGTTTTTTGGTTTTTTTTCTCTCTCTCTCCCTTTTTGATCCTTTTTTAATCACAGTTTTCCTACTTTCTATACAATCAAATGTTCTCACTCTTTTGATGTTAATTTACTCTATCTTATAAGGTAAAACTTCAATAAAATATATATATATTTTTAAAAAGCCCTGCTGGATCAAACCAACAGCCTGTTGATTGAACGTACTGTTTATGGTTTGGATACAAATCTCTGGTTTTAAAATTTACCCCCAAATGTTTGCATTGAGTAGGTTAAGGTGATCACCAGTGGTTAGTGTATTTGGTGTATTTCTTTCTAGAGTGCAGAACCATTTGGGCCTTGATATCCTTCCTCATACAGTGTCAGGCAGTGCACATTTGTGTGCAGTTGTGTGCCTGCATATGCACACACATCGGGATGGTGAGGCTCAAGATTGCTAGACCAGGATGGAAAGCTGCAACCTCAGCCCCATCAGGCTGGATCTACACTGCCATATAACCCAGTTTCAGGATGCAGATTAACTACATCAAACTGGATTGGATGAGTTCCCGCCGCTATGTAATTCAGCTCAGGGCATCCTGAAACTGGATTATATGGTAGTGTAGATCCAGTCTGACTTGATTCCACTCAAGATTGTCAAAGGGGAAGTGTGTGCTTTTGGATTGCTATGGAAAAGAGAGTTTTTTCCCTTTCTTTCAGCAACCTAAATTGGGATTTCTGAGAGAAATGTAGATGCCATTCCTTTTTTAAAAGATGAGGAAACTATTGGTGATCTAAACTAGGCTTGAGAAAGGTAAATCAGGATCAATGAGTTGATCTGATGACTCCAAGTCTGAGATACTGTTTATAGGTGGTTTGTCTTGTAAATAATTTTCCCTTTTGTTCTGAAAGGGAACTTCCCCATAAAGGATCAGGTTTATAATCTGGGTATAATATTGGATCCATTACTGTCACTAGACTAGTCACTTGGAATCCTTTTTATGGCTTCAGGTTAATACAACATTGCCCAGACAAAGGTAGCCTTGAACAGTTATTTGTATTCTGGTAAACACCACTTTTGATTATTGCAGCATGTAATACATTGTTCTGCCTATTATACATTTTGGAGAACTAAAGAAAGGCAACTGGACTATTTATCATAATACAGGGTGTTTCAAAAAGATTTCCCATTTGTAAGGTAATTGTTTGAATTTGTTTCTGGCTTAAAATGGCTTCAATATGGTAACTTATCAAACCATTTGTAACTTTTTGTATAACTTTAAACTTGTTGACATTGTAAAATATACTACTTTGACACTGGGTCCCTGATTTTGAAACACACTATATAACGACAGTACCTTGCCTTCTGCACTGACTCCTGCTCCATTTCTGGATTTAGTTTGAAGTGTTGGTTTTGTGTATTCATTTAAGAACTCCCTCACTAAAGACTAAAGAAATATGACATATATCTCCTTTGGATTTGCTTGTTTCAATCACTTCTGTGTCTGTCAGTTCCATTCTTTTTGGGAGATGCTTGTAACAATTTTTGAGATCTGTATTAGGTTCTGCCAAAGTTTTTTTATTTTTTATTTTTTGCTGAAGTAGTCCCGCTACCCAGTGTACAGTTTATCATGCAGAATTGCAATTTCACCCAGCCATTATGACTTCAAACTAAAGAAATAATTTTAAAAATGGGAGAAGAAAAGGGAACATACTGTTCTAACATGTCTTGGAGTTAAAAATCAGCCCACCTGAAGGTGAGACTTAAATATTGCAGCTGGTGAAAGAAATTGGCAGAGGAATAGTTTTGCTACAAAAGAAATATGATTTGCTTTTTAAAAATGCCTTAAGAACTTCAGCAACAAATATCTCCCTACATAGTACCTTATCTGCAGAAGCCCTTATTTAACATGACTGAAATTATCCTTCCCTGAAAGAAGTAGCTCAAAGCAGTTTGAGAAATGCAGAATGTTTAGAAACAACAAACAATTATTAGCAGGTACATGTTTAGCAATCTAAGCGCTATTGTCTTTTAGACACTCCTGATAAAGGAGTCACGATTGTGCCAAGCAGCAAGTTGAAAGATTATCCCTTCAACAACTGTGGTTTTAAGACAAATAACCATGCCTGGTGGTACTTGTCCTTATATACATTACTAAGATGCCAGAAACATTGGAGTTTAGCCTGAAGTTGAAGTTCAGATTCACTACAATGTTATCACCAACCCATCTGTCTCTGTGATAATATACTTGTTTTAGGACCTCTTAACACGGGCTAAATATCTGCGGTGGCATTTTTTTTTTGCAGTTTCGTCATGGAGCCTTCCAGCTCCCATCATACCAAAAAAGTACTTCTGGGGCAGCTCTGTGTCAAAAGTGCCAAAAAGACCCTGCTGCCACTGAAAAATAGTCAGCATATGACGGGAGGCTTCCCATCCTTCCATAGAGAAAAATGGGCTGAGCTAGCTTCCTGAGGCTTCCCCCTGTATGATGAGGTTGGGGAGAAACCAGGATGGTGCAGGGCACGAGGTGGCAGTTCTCTATGCCCCCTGGGTGGGCACAACCAAAGTTGACAGGATCTGTGGTGATCCTGGTGGCATGCGTGAGGTCATCCTTAAAGTCTTAGTTGAAAATATTAGAATTAATCTTTCCTGTAATACTATGTATGAACCAATAGTGGTTTACTCAATAACTGGGATATTCATTACTAAAACATTAAGGTACGTTTTGGTAATTTACATGGTGTACACGATTATTTCCAGTTGACAGCTGTGCGCTAACGGATATGTGGGCCGTTGAAACCATGGAAACATCTCTGAAAGGTTTTGACATTCCTATGTCAAATAAAAGGAAGCAGGACTGTAGCCATATTGTTTCTTTTATTTAGGGTCCTTAAAATTGACTCTGGCACAAAGGCAAGGTGAGGTTCCCTATGGCTCTTTTAATAACTGTCTGGCATTATGCAATTTCTGCATGCTTCAGCAGCCATAGCTTGAGGTCTTCCATGTAATTGCATATCAGTATACTTGTGGGACATTTCTGGAATTTTAAATGCCCTTCAAAGCCCTTTTGTGTTCTGAAATGCAAGCAAACAAGAAGTGCATCAATCTCTTGTGAAAACCTTTCAAGGAAAACTGTTCATTTGCTCTGCTTTTTGGTAATGTCCTGACCATATGTGTTAGTCATTGTTCCAAGGAAATTACCATTAAATTTTAACAGTGTAGAGAGTCAACAGAGAAATAAGGATGTAAGGGAGAGATAAGAATAGAAGACTAGCAATAAAAGGAGGAAAATTAAAAACCCTCACCAAGTAAGAAGTACAGTCAAACAAATGTATTGAAATTTAGCTTTGGATGTGGATGGAGAGGCTAAGCCAAGGATGGCATGGAAGAGATATGGATGAACTGAGTAAATTAAAAATGGAAGAGTCCGTCAAATTTCATCCACCATTTTTGTGACATAATAGATAAGTACCCTTAGAAATCATTTCAGACTTTCTTAATAGTTGATCGGTTGATTGGTGCTTGGTAGCATGTGCTGAAATTAAGTCCCCTTTCTTCAGTGTTCAATAAAGTATGATTTGACAGGATTTGCTAGCAGATGATGTAGCTAGTTCCCTTTACTCCAGAATCCATATGGCCTGACACCTCTCAGGCATGCCCCCCTTGATTATAGGCATGGTCAAATGCAGGAAGACAGCAGTGCTGTGTTTCCTTGCAAACACAATATCTGTATGTCCTGTGAACACGAAAAGTCCAATCATTATACTGGAAATGTGCCACCTCCATAGTAATGCATAGGCATTTTCTGTGACCAGGATAGATTTTTTAGCCAACATTCTGAAACCAAGTTGAACAGAGGAAATCAATTTTGGATAAATTACCAGCTCTTTGTTACTTGCACAGAAATCAATAAGACTGTACTGACTATCTCTCAAATTTCATTGGAGCATTCAAGCTGATCTACTGCTGCTAAATATTTCTAAGCCCATTTCAGTGGACACCCACTCTGTTAGGTCCATGAATTAGAGACATTTTTTTCTTGCTGATATGTGCTGTTAAGTTACTCACATCTCACCTTTCTGATATCAGCAGTTGAGCTACTCACAGCCTTCCAATTCTGTTTTCTAGATTTCACTGTAAAGTCAGTTTACTTGATATGTCCCATATAACTCTTTGGGAAGTCTGTCTTTTAAAGATAGTATTGGACTTCTTAAAATAAATGATGGTGATGGTGATGTGGTTTAGGATTTAAGAGACTTTCCTGAAATTATCAGACACTATGTTTCTGTCTCAGTAGTAAACATTATTTTTTTTATTTGTGTCCTAACTAGGTTTTGGGAAACGTTTTATAGGAGCAGATCAAGTAAAAGCTGTGAAGTGAACATTAATTTATGCAGTTGTTTCCATAAGTATTCTAGCAGTCATATTTATTTTCCTCTTGTATGCTTGATTCAGGGCATTATGCAGATGAATAGTAGTAATAGTAGTAGTAGTAGTAGTAGTAGTAGTAGTAATACATTATTTATTACTTTTCTCCCCAAAATTGGGGCTCAATATGAGTTTCAATTTAAAAATGGACAATACACTTAAAATTTACTGGAAGTGACATTAAAATTGAATCAAACTGTTTGCAATATTAAAACAACTTAAATCTACACTTGAAAGGATAAAATGTAGATAGAAAGATAAAAAGCAAATTAAAATCACACAGTTTAAAATAATACAATACATTCAGCCCATTCTACAAACTGTGTAGCTGTTGTAGCAGAGGAGTTGTATGGCCCTTGTAATCAGCCCACTTAACACTCTGACTGCAGCTCTTTGTAGTTGTTGAAGATTTTGAACATTCCTTAGAGGCAGCCCCTTGTAGAGCATGATATAGTAGTCAAAGGGGATGTAACTAAGGCATGTACCACACATACCAGATCAGAAGTCTCCAATTATAGTCATAGTTTGTACATAAGATTTGACTGTGCATCTCTCTATGTATCATCTGCCTGCCTATTCATCACCATCTCTCTCTTAATCCATTTTCATTTTTTGTTGTGTTCCAATCCATCTTGTCTGTAGAAGCGGAAATGAACTTTCATCCTTTTGTCTTCATCTTAATAAGAACTATACTATGCACAAATCCTGTTGTTAACCATTATTTACCTTCTAATAGGCAGTAGCCAGGCATATGCACCTTGTATGGTCATTCCAAATATCGGTTACATCTGCCAAAAATGTCAAGGCAAATTTTAGTATGCTTGATGTTGAAGACTATCACTGCTGTCATACATGCAAAGTATTAGTGCCCACTCCTTCAAATTGGATCGAGGAGTGTCTTCTTTTAATTTTTGAGGTGTCAGTAGATTAAACTCGGTTCAGGATTGAGGCTACAAAAACATTTCCCCTCCAGCATCTTCCTCTATCACTTATTATTTAGCATCCTCCGGCAGTGACATCTGTATTGTATCTTCCCTCTCAAAGACAATGGAGTGACATTATTGATGCAAAAAAGGCAGCCTTGCTTTTTAAAAAGAATGTATGTGATGCTGCATGGCCTTCTCTTTCTTTTAAAAATAACTACTGCTAATGCTTCTGCCTCATGCAAAAAATAAAATAAAAAAAATCTCACACTAGAAGGCCATCAGAGAATTGACTAGGGACTTTGTCAATTTCACTTATGGCACCATCAAATTTGAGGAGTGCAAATTGATAAAATATCTTCACAGTGACAGGAGAAAGAAAAGGGAACTTCCAAGGGAGGGAGGATCACAGAACTGATTTCATGAAAGGATAAGGTACTCCTGCGGCCTTACCATTGTTCACAAAAATATTGTCATTATTCTAGAGGATAAGATCAGATGCATTTATAAGCAGTGGTATAATTCAGCCAATTTGTAACCAGTTTGCCAGAACTGGTTGTGAACATTGTTAGAAAACAGGTTAAAAGGACTAGTGAAGGGGATGAGGAAGAAGGATGGAGAGGCGAGAGGGTCAGAGGGAGGGAAGGCCTGAAACAAGAACTGGCTGCTCATTATTTTGAATGACAGCCCTGTTTATGAGGCTAGTTTAGAACGGAGTTAAAACACACCAACTTTAGCTAGAGATGAGTTTGATTTACTTAGTTGTATCTTGCAAATTGAAAGGAGCTCGAGTCTACAGCTGCGTTTGTGTGAACGGAAATATTTACCAGGAGGTTTGCAATGACATTGTTCTTCCTTATTTACTGAAGATAGTTTATGGACAGTAACTTAGTAATATGCCTTTATTAATAAATGAACTTGAGTGGTCATTATAACTTCTATGGACAGTGCCACGCATGCAAGTCTTCAAAAATTCTAAATACTAAGGTGGATACTCTGTAATGATTATTAATTGTTTGTAACTTGCCTTATCTCCCCAGGGGGACTCAGGGGGATTAATAAAGAAGAGTAATTGACCCACTGCTTCTTGGTTTTTCTCTAAGCAGCTCCTATTAATTTTTGACCCCTTCTAACCCTGACTAGCTAAAAAACTCTTACAAGACCACAACCCAGGACACTATGTTGCTTGTATCCTGGTTCTTTTTTTCCTCCTTGTGTCTATTTATCTGTTGCCAAATATATATATATATATGCAGTGGAACTGAAATAAAGCCTGTCAGAATTTCCATCACCTAGCCAAATGCTTGCCTTGCCATTACTTTGAAGAGTTCAGTTTTCAAATTTTTACTAAAGATGACAAGTCTCTCATCCATTATCAGTGTCTCATCAATCACAGCAACAATAGCAGGGCTCCTGTGGAGAGGTTATTAAATTCTAGCTGCAAGAGCTTTCCCCTGCATTTATGTCAAGATCTTTGCACCTGTACATGGGCAAGTGTGTGAATGTGTGCATAAAGTAGTGATCGAGGAAAAAATCAGTAACCAGACATCTGTTAATTCCCACCTTACTGGGGTTTAGTTGTTTATTACAGACCAGTTTGGGTCTGAGATTTTGAATGATGGATTGATAGGCATGTAAAATGTCTGTGTTAGAGTCTAGGATGTATTGTCGGTGAAGTCTATAGGGATTGCTCTCCAATATGTGTAGAATGGAGTTGCCTAAGTTGACTGACCACCTTATTCTTCGTTCTCCAACATGGATTCCATTTAGATTTTGGGAATTTTGGGAGGATTGTGCTGGAGGTGATGTTTCAAAGTTAAATATGAGAGACAAAGGAAAATGATCGCTCTCAACCCTATTATTAATTGCAAATCTTTGAATATCAGGTAGCAGGTTGGCAGAAACTGCTATATAATCGATAGTACTAGCTCCCCTGTTGGTGACATAGGTATAGGCACTTTGAGTTATATCATGCTGGGTTCCATTGAGGCAATGCAATTGATGCAAGGATAGGACCTCTAAGAAACTCAGACCTGACTTGTTTCTAATTGTGTCTTGAGAAACCCTGTCAGCAGATGTGACTTGGCCATCTTGCCCAAAGTTAGTGCCTTCCCCTTGTTTCATATCCACCTCAATTCTAGCATTAAAATCTCCACACAAAAGGAGCTTTGTGGAGGGATATTGGCATTCCAAACAGGTAAGGGTTTCAGATAGCCTGATCCAAACATTATTGGGATCTCCATTTTTTGCTAATCTAGGTGGAAAATAGACATTTATACAGATTACACAACCAAAGAACGTGCTCTTAATGAGGAGGACCTGTATATATTGCGGTAGGGAACTATCCAAACTTTGAATGTCCACATGCAGATCAACTGAAATGAAAATGGCAAGGCCTCCGCTACCACGGCCTTTAGAGCTCGTTTTCACAGCTGGAACTGAATATGCACTGAAACCATGGAGAGAAGGAGGGTTTGTTTCAGTGGCCCATGTCTCTTGCAAACAAATAATTTTAAATTGTTGCAGATAAATTGCAAAATCTGCATCATGGAACTTATTTGTCCATCCCATTATATTCCAGGATAGCAGGTGTAATTGTCACGCTGGTGTAAATGGGTCTGAGACATTACCGATCTCCAGAAGTTCAGTCTGAGCAGGAGCTTTTTGGTTGGGTAGCAATTCGTGTGTTGAAGGTATCTGATTTTCCCTCATAGGCATCAGGGGGTGCATTGGACTTATAGTTGTGATGTCGTCCTCGTTCATTGCTAGTAACGCATCAGCAGAGCCCCCAGCCAAATCCCTCGTAGCATGTGGGGCTTCAACAGAGGGAACTAAGTCTATTAATGGTACAGCCATGTCCCTGATAGTAAACATCATGTTCTTAAGGTGGTCCAATCTACAAGCAATGTCTTGTTGTTCTTTGCAGGATGGCCTACTTAGGCCCTGAGGCTGCTTCTCTGTTAGTGTACTAAGGGTTTTGGCTGGGCTGGACTGCAGCATGTTCTTGCGAAGTGTTTCTTTGGGATTTCTCAAACAATTACTGTTGTGCAAAGGAATTATCAAAGGGGTGATGCTTGAATCTCGAAACACCCTTGTTGGTGTTATTTGAAAACTGGACAGAAAGAGCTTCATCTTCATCAGCATGCTGGGAATTGTCATCTGCTCAAACGATATGAGAATCCTGTCGTGAGCTGACACTCTGGGAAGCCATTCCACTGTAAGCATATCGATACTATGTGGATGTATGTTTAATAGCTAGCTCAAAGAAGTTCTGATTGCTCTAAATGAATTCCATTTGCCCTTATTTATTCCAATGTGCGCAATTTGCAGCATTGTTTGATTTGCTTGTAAGATCCTATTGCCTTTATGCATTTGTAGCTCCTTAGTAGGTAATTCAGAGGTGTTTTGGTGCACATTATTATCCTCCTCTCTGGCCCACCTGCTGTTATCCTTAGCTGAACTTTCTTTTAAAGGTATACTTTACTGAGTGAAGTGGTCAACAGCAATTTTGAGAAGCTCCAACTGTCCTACTATTTTTTCTATCCTTTCGAAGATAGAAACAACAGTGTGGGCTGTAAAAAGGCATTGGTTCATCACAAAGTCTGTGGAGATTGTTTGCCCTGTATGTTGTCTTATCTCGGTAAAGAGGGGGTTCTCTTCCACTACATTTGTTTCAATTGACTCCAAGGATACTCCTTCATGATATGCAGCCAAGTTGTTGTCAGAGGCTACTGATAGAGGCTCGTTAGCTTTATCATGAAGAATTAAGGGAGTAGCATTGTTGTCAGTTGTAGTTTCAAACAGGGTGTTTAAGTCAGATATACTCACAGTTCCTTCCCCGAAGAGTTCATCAATTTTCAGTTGTTTAGAAGCCTTGTGGTGCGTTGTTGACTCAGGGCTAGTCCTACTGCGTTTTCTGTTTCCCATTTCCAGGTGAGGGAGTAGGACCAGACATAAAATGTATCTTTGCAGTTCCTCTTTGATTTTTGAAAGCTGTTGGGAAAAATGAACTTACAAAACTTGAGCTTAGAATGTTGCAATAGTTCTAAGTAACAATTCACAAGCACTTTAAAAGCACAAGTTGAGTTTTCATTATCCTTTTAAAATGCTTGGGATCAGAAGTGTATTTAATTTGAGACTTTTTTGAATTTTGGAATACTTGTAATTACATACATAATCAGATACCTTGAAGATAGGACCCAAACCCAAACAAAATATTCATTTATGTTTCCTATACATCTTATACACACAACCTGAAGGTAATTTAATACAATATTTTAGAATTATTTTATGCATGAAACAAAGCTTCTGTGCCCTGAACCATCAGAAAGCAAAGTGTCACTGTCCCAGGCACCATGTAGACATTGTCTACATAGGTGGCTGGGACAGTGACACCTTGCTTTCTGATAGTTCAGTGTACAGTGTACAATTTCCAATTTTGGAATATTTCAGATTTAAGAATTCCAGATAAGAGATGCTGAACTATATATGCTATATCACAACTTTAGTTTAAATAATTAACCTGATATAAACAATCAGTTCATGCCAAAAATTACATATATTTAGCAATCAAGTTCAATTGTTTGTATCTGTTCAGCCATAAAATGTATGAGTGAATATTTCCTTTGTCCTATTTTACTTTCTACCACCTTTTTGCTATCAGTTAAATTACTGGAGTGACAGGGATCATAAATCTAATTCTTTCTGAAGACTGTTTACCTTTCTGATAAGAGCCCAATTACCTGTCCCTCATGCTTCCAAAGGAGTAAAAATCAGGTGGGCTTGTTAAAAATGCCACCCTTTGATTTTAAAATGGGTCTGTGTGTGAATGAAGGGTTTTCTATTGAAAATGTATTTGGTACATTTTCTGTCCTGTGCTGACATTTGAGCTGATTGGAGAGGTAAACCACCTGCAGAATTAGCAAATGCATTCTAGTTTCTGTGTGGTTGCTCAATTAACAAGATAATAGATGATGGGCGAGGCAAGGAGATAATTAGAATATCAAAAGACTAATTTCCCTTTTCAGGCTTTCTGAATACCTAATGGATCATTCTTTAACTTCTGTTCTTTTAAAAATGCTTTTTGTTGCTGTGACTTTTTACATCCCACCATCCACCTCCAACATAGTTACTTGCTGAGCTGCCAAGGGCATATTTCTTTCACTAGAGTGAAAGGAATATTTTTGATAGCTGCCACTAGGTCAGACAAATCAGAAAAGAAGTGAGTCTTTCAATGTTACTTGGAACCTGGATGAGTTGTTTTATAATAGATTCTCCCAGAATGTCTAGCTGTGATTATTAGATTACTATCTACTTTTTATGACAGCCCTACCATATTACCATCTGCTTGTCTTTGTAAGCAGAGTTTCTTCATTCTTTCCAAACCCTCATCTCAACACTAATATTTTTATTCAGGAATAAAATATCATGTGTGAGTCTGTGTGCCATCAAGCTAATGTTTAAGGTATTGGAAACCTATGAATTTTTTTTGTTTTTTCTTAGGCCAAGAAATGTTCAGAGGTGTTTTTGCTTGTTCCTTACTCTGAATATATAGCTGACAGCACTTGGTATTTGTTGGTGAGCCTCCATTCAAGTAGTACCCAGTGCTAACTCTGTTCTAAGATCAGACAGGGTCTGATGCCTTTACAGTATTTAGACCCTACATGTATCATAGCTTAACTCAGTTGGAAAAGACTCATTTGACTTTTATTTTAAAAGTGGCTAGCATGTAACTGGCTGAGTCTGTAGGTTATGCCCTTTATATTATGGGTTTCAAGGTAGGTTGTGTTTATGTTCAGTGATTTTGGTGTGTTTGCCCTAACTAGTAGTTCACCAAATAGAGATTTAGACAAAAGTTAAATCAGAAGTTGTTTGTATATGAAGTATTTTCTCCACCACTTTTTAGACAATTTCATTCATAATTACTGTTTTATGTTTTTCTCATGCTTTTTATACCATTAATCTTTGTCCTAATCTTCCCCTGCCCTTGCCAAAAGTTTGGTCATTTCAGGGAAATTGAATCCCCAAAGTGAAATGAATTGTATTCTGTGATGTAGAAATATGAAGACAAGAAGTCATTTTTATCTGTCTTGCAAGTTTACTGCTCCCAAGAAATGCAGTGTGCAGTTACCCCATGATAATCCTCCCCAAAAATGATGCATGTTTCTCAGCTTACTAAGCTCTAGCTTCATTTCCCTTGAAAATGCATTTGAATACCTTTCTCTCATAGCATACTTGAGAACAGACAGACTAATTTCTAATTTTGCCGGCTAATTTGCTTGTACCAAGGGCATCTCTCATATTCAAATTTAGACCTGACAGATAAGTGCTAAAAATATTCTAGTCTGTTTCTTCTTACTCATATACAGCTGTGTTGTTGAAGGATTTCAGAGGCTGTATTATGCTATGTGAAATTACTTGAGAAAATGAGAGGCAGACTTATTTTATCATCTTTCCAATCTTGAGTTATCTAAAAGTGTTAAGCATATAGAGGGCCAGGGTACACAAAGGAAAGGGTCAGAAGCAAGATAAGAAGAGATGGATTAAAAGATGAAATAAAGTACAATACAATGTTACATTAGATAGAAAATTGTTCTTAAATAGAATAGAATATCATACAGCATAACAAAGAAATAAGACATGTAATACATTTTGTTGGAACATTACAAGAGCCTCTATGAAATCTTGATGTTGCTTAGTCAATGACCCGTGAATGAAAATTGCAGCTATGGAAACTTTAAATATTTTAGATGCAATTATGGAATTACAAATATGGTGATTTCAACTTTGTGTATTGCATTACTTTTGAAGTTTGATCTCATTGTATCCTCACTAGCTCCAAAAGTTACGAGTAACAACATTATTTTTAACTTATAATTCCTGAGCTGTGATCTGGAGGATGTGCATTGAGTTGCAAACAAGCATTTGGTGAATCTTTCAGACATCACATTTTACACTGTAACTACTTCTTTCTATCTAATTAAGAACATGCGAGGTTGGTTCAATAAATTCTCTTGAGATTTGTTTTCTGTTTTAAAAGGAAGATCCGTGCTTGAGTTTTTCAAAAAGCCTTTCAAGTACACTTGATTGCATCTTCGTATTGGCATTTTGCTTATGACTCACCATCATGCTGTGAGTGTAAATGTAACTCCCCTTCTGCCCATTCATTGATGTTGTCCTGCCAATCTATTGCATGTACTTTATCTCTGAATCTTTTGGGAGGTGGAGAGCCTGACATCACTTTCAGATAGCTACAGTACTGTGAACACCATAGCCAAATAGATAGGTGGGTGTCCCCCTTTGTGCCATCATCTTACATTTCTCACTGTTTAGAGGTAATTTTAGCACTTAAATTTTCATTCCTTAGTGTCCTAAATCATTTCAATCTGTATGAAAGTAATTTAGGTTGTGTGCCAGAACTGTGTGGTGCCATTTGTTCATTCAGATGCTCAACATGCACCCATCCAGTCTTATCTAATTAATCGTTATACTTTAAAAATTTCTATAATTATTAGTCTCACTGTGTTTTCTTTTCGCTGTGTTGTTGTTTTTTTAAAAAGTACATCACAACATCTTTTAAATTTTTAAAAGTTGTTAACTTTATTTGTACCCCACCTTTTCCCCAAAACTGGAACTCCTGACAAATTAAAATACAATGCAGTCAAAACAAGGAAAAGATCAACATTAAAATAGAATTAAACTACCAACATCTTTTAAAAACAACATAAAACATACAAGCCAAGATTTTGCCTGGGAAGACGGATCTATGTTGAAGTAGCTGTGATCTGTCTCCCCATTTGACCCCCTACCCAAACTCACCTTAGAAGGCAGGCAGCTGTCCCAGCCAGAGAAATTCCAGGGCTCTGCTCCTACTAGAGAGCTGCAGTACAAAAAACAGTGGCAGGATCCCTTACAGGTCCTTCCTGCAGGCCTTGTCGCACTGCAACTTGCTGGCAAGAGGGAGCTGGAACATCATCTTTCATCACTCCAGAAGTGACTCAAGTTGCTCCTGACACGGAAAAAAAAAACTTTCATCATATTACTTCCAATGCTTCAGAACCCCTTTTGTTGGTGCAGCTGACTGACATCTAAGGTGGTTTTGGGGAGCATTTGTGGTCATTGTATTAGTGCAACAATCATAAATGTGATTTGCAAAATTTATGACATCTCTAGTCTAGCTTCAGACACCAGTCACGGTTAAAAATTCTAGATGACAATGATAGGGTTAAAGTAACTGCTTAGCTAATACATCGATTGAATACCATCTATTAAAAGCAGGCTACCGTGATTGTGACCCACAAACAAGATAAATATTCATGGTTTTCAGTTTGTGAGCAGCCTGAGCCTATCATTATTTACTAAAAAATTGGTTGATTTTCATGATGACCTATTTTCAAGTAGGTACCTATAGCTTGCATCCTTACAGCCTGATCTTGTGCATTTTACTTGGCAATGACTGAATGATTTTAGTTGGTGTATAAAGAATTGCTGTTGTGCTGTGTAGCCTGAGCTTTTTTTTTTTTTTTACTAATCCCCATGGAATTCAATTGATCTTTCCCTCTAATAATTATGCTTGGAATTGCAGTCTTGACCTCTTCACCCACAATCTACTTGTGACAAGGATACACTTGCATGAGACAAAATTCATATTTCCTTTAGGCTTTGTCAGGATTCTAGCCACTAATTTATGGCATTTATTGCCACAAGATGTGATGACTGTCATTGGAAGGAGAAGAGCATGATGGATATGACTATGAATGTCTATAAGTCATGGCAGCTTCATAGAACCTCCAGGATCAGAGGCAGGCACCATGTTGATCAACATCAATTTCTGGGAAGCAATAACAGAAGAGACACATCACCTACATGCTCTTCATGCAGATACATAGTTGGCCTCTATGGGAAATTGGGTTATGGGCTAAATATTTACTCAGATCCAACAAGGCTCAACTTCGGTACTTGTATAAAAGCAGGGTTAGGGAATGACTTGTAGGCTTCATGTGATTCTCTCCCAGCAGTGTTTCTTGGCTACTCCAGCTTCTCTAGGACCATCCCAAAGCTCTTGTGCTCCTTAAATTGTTTCAGTCAGATTTTTGCCCTTAACAAACCAAATATGTTTGAAAAAAATGATAAACCACCACTTGTCCCCCCCCCCCCCCCCCCCCGGCATCTAAAGTAAATAAAAATTGCTTTATTAGAAACCAGAAGTCACATTCAGAAGTGACTTCCATATTTGGAGTATTGCAATATAATGTTTTGATGTAGGGATACAGGAGACAAGGATTTGAATTTCCACTCAGCCATAGAAACCCTCTGGATGATCTTGGTGAAATCATACTTTCTCAGTCGAATAGACAGGCAAAGGTAAGCCTCAGCTGAATAAATCTTTCCAAGAAAACTATGATAGGGTTACCATAAGTTGGAGTCAACTTGAGGCCACAGCAATAACATGAATGTCCAGTAGTTCAAAAGGCAGCATGCTTTTAACACTTGTAAAAATATAGATCATAACCAGTACATAATCATTTACACATGCTGGTTATTTACATTTTTGTACATTTATGCAAAAGAGCCAGTTTGTTAAATATTAAATGTTCTTAGTGTTGAGAGCCAAAAACATCACAATTGTTCTATTTCTCTTCTACCACCTATAACAATGATATGTAATGAAATTCTAGGCCTGTATACTTTCAAAGTAATCCCCAATGAGCTCAATAGGACTTACTGCTAGGTAAATGCTCACAAGATTGCAGTCTGAATGGTTACTTTTTCAAAGTATTTAACTACCTGATTCAACACAGTGAGGAGAATTCTATTGTCCTTCTAGCGACACAGCATGCTAAATTGCCTTTGACATTCATAAGAACTAAGTATGCAAAGCTCCATTTCAGGAAACGCTCTGTATTAGAAGAACACAGACCTCTAAAGAGATGACTAATATTTCCTCAGTGTTTCCCATAGTCCCTGTTCTAATTAGGAAGGCATGTAGGGAATGTAGTTAATGCCAAGGTAACATGATACAAGACAGAAGGGAGCAGGGCCGGCCCAAGGTAATTTTCAAGTGTAAGCGAACAGAATTTTGGCACCCTCCCCCAAACCAATCACTGAAAAATAAAAGCGTTGGATAAGCGAAAATCTTGGATAATAAGGATGGATTAAGGAAAAGCCTATTAAACATTAAATTACATTATGATTTTAAAAATTAAGCACCAAAATATCATGGTTTACAACAAATCGATAGAAAAAGCAGTTCAATACATGGTAATGTTATGTAGGAATTACTATATTTGCAAATTTAGCACCAAACATTGAACTGGGATATAGGGCAGTGTGGACTCAGATAACCCAGTTCAAAGCAGATATTGTGGGTTATTCTGCTTTGATATTCTGGGTTATATGGCTATGTGGAAGAGCCCTGAGGGTCCTTAGGAATCCATAGGAATTAAAAGGCCACTGAAAGGGAATCTGGCCCTCGGAATTTAAAAAACTCTAAAATCAGGACAGTAAATAAAGAACACCTCTTTGAAAACAGGAGATACAATGGTTTCTTAGTGTCCTCAGTCACAGAACTGATCCAAATGAAATGTTTGGTTCACTGACAAGGCGCTAGTGATTAAACAGTGACTAGAAATTGGTGGAAAACTCAGACAATGTCTGACAGGATAGTGGCTAGAGTTCATAGAATCACGCACTTTCTGGCACTTCTGACAGAAAAAACAAACAAAGCAAAAACATGTTTATGACAGTATTGCATGTGTCCAGATTTGTACATCAGCTGTTCCAAGATCTATTATCATTTGACCTCAAATAGGAGTATATCAACCACGCAACAGTTGATAGTTAATAGTTTGCACAACACTGCAAAAAAGAAGCATCTCTTATATCTGTTTCAAATGAGGGACTGTAGTTGATAATACTTCTATTTGTCCAGTAACAATGGATACCCTTCAATTTGTGCATCCCATGGACATGAATAGGATATTTGAACTTGTGTGACTGATCCTTTCTGGCTTATAAAGCAGCTGGGGTTAGTGGGTGGCATTGGATGATGGGTTAAAAAGAGCAGTGAATGCCTCTCTATTCATGAATTACTTTATGACAAGTTATGAGTCAGAGACAGTTGCTGCCCAACCACCGAAATAAAGAGATAACACAACAGGTATGGGTTAAACCATGGGCAACTTTTATTAATGTCACCTAATTAAACTTTGTAACTTACAGATAATTCTAAAGTGTGGCATGAACTTGGTGTGGATAAAGTCGAGATAGTGGCCGTCTCGGACCTACCCCTCAGCAAATTTCGGCAAAACACCTGTGTCTCCGCCTGAAATAACCCTGGGCGACCAATAGGAAACATGATGGAGAATTCTGCCCCAAAGATTTATTGAGGCCAGACTCTCTCATTTCTAGGCCATTTCCATTCACCTTCACCTTGGTTATTTGAACCACAGGTGAGGGTTTCCGTTCTTGGCTTACACACAAAAGAGGTGCCTTGGGTGTACACCAAAATTAAATCCCTTTCTGTTTTCTGATATGGCCTATTTAAAACCTGCACCTTCCCAAGTTGTCTTCTTTGAACAGTATAGGGTAGGCGAAACCTCCTCCCCTAGAATGTGGGAAAGGGGAATTCCTTCCTATGATTCTAAGAGTTTAATGCAAACTGATAAAATTGTCATCTGGATTGTCTATAAAAAGTAAGAGGAAAAGGGATATCAATTCCAGACTAAACTTCTAATGGGGAATAAGCCATTGAAGGAACAGGCATTAACTATTTCTTCTGCAACAAAAATGCAGGGAGGTTTACCTATGTAGATTTTCCATAGAAGTCACATATCTCAAATATTAGACATTTGTGTTCAACATTAGTAGATAGAGAACTCTTTTTTCAAACAGATGGGAGATGCTAACTGTCAGGACACAGATACCTCTTAAAAGGCCACACACACGGAGTAAAGACAACAAACGTTTATTAAATGATATTCTGAACCTAGGAACACTTAACTTCAGTGTTCCTGGTAAAAGTAAATGTCTTTGCTTCAAGAAAGGCAAAAATACGGGAACAGAAAATAATACGGATTATCTTGTCTGATAATCCAGCTAAACTTCAGCCAAAAGTTCACTGAAACAATTGTCACGCCCAACTACAGCACAGAAAGCCAGGAGAGGGCCAAACGCACACCCGTAGCGAGAGCAGGCGACGTCGTTGTCCAAAAGCCAGGCCGAATCCAGGAACCAAAGGAAAGCCAACCGGGAGTAGCAATGTCGCTGTCAAGAGCCAAGCCGAAATTCAGGAACCAAAAGGAGAACCAACTGGGAGTAGCGATGCCATCGTCAGGAGCCAAGCCAAATTCAGGAACCAAAAGGAGAGCCAACTGGGAGTAGCGATGCCGTTGTCAGGAGCCAAACCGAATTCAGGAGCCGAAGGGGAAGCCAGCGAACACCAAGCCAGGAACGAGCGATGCCGTCGTAAAGAGCCAAACCGAATTCAGGAGCCGAAGGGGAAGCCAGCAAAGGCCAAGCCAAGAATGAGCGATGCCGTCGTCAAGAGCCAAACTGAATCCAGGAACATGAAGCTGTACAGCCAGGACCCAAGCCCAACAGGAGAACAGGCAGCGACAACCCAATGTCCAAAACGACACCTTGCCTTCTGCAAGGAGTCTGTACTTCCAACTCCACTTTTAACTTACACATCGTTATCCGACGATGATGAGGCCTCCGCCCTGTCATCATTATCCACAGCTGATCTTGATCTCATACATGAACCTCGTCCATCATCCCTCCAGTCCCTCCATCTTTATTCAAGACTTAGATCTCCCCATGTCCCTGGTGTATCAGTAGTTTGCCAATCCCCTGATGCATTCCCAGGAACTGGCTCTGCACACACATTTACTTGAGTCCAATCTGCAGCACTTTCCATCTCACTCCCAGACCCATCATTCCCAGAAAAACCCTCAAATGTTTCATCTTCCGTGGGAGCAGTGAGTAGATCCTGGATCTTCTGCCTTTCCCTTTCCTCATCTGACTCTTGCTCCCGAGTTGATCTTTTAGTTCCTCTACTCTCTGTTAACCCATCTTCTTCCAGCATTGACTCCTCATCACTAGAGAACCCTTCAAACGTTTCATCCTCAGAAGGAGCCATAAGTATTTCCCGGACCCGCTTTGCTTGCTGTTCCTCATGAAACACCTACTCACCATTAGCCCTTTTCCTCCTGCTAGTAGTTCTAGTAGTAGTATTATTGCCCCCTGGCCCAACTACAACACTAACTATGCATGTAGATGATCCAGTATACATAGTACTAAATGCCTTTTTAACACGACAGATACTTTTTAGCTTTGAGTATGTTTATGGATTTTAACTGAATTTTAATACCATTGTTGTTGTAATGTTTGTAGATTTGTTGACTTTAAATTGTTAAATGTCAAGCCACTTTGAGTCTCCTTGTGGAGAGAAAAAGCAGGGTATAAATAACAATAATAACCTTCATCATAACAATACTTGGTACACTTCCATTAGCAAGTGCTTTTCACCCCCTTTTAAATGGCAGTGTCTTGTTTAAATTAGGCCCAAGCCTGGAACAGCACCAACTAGCCATAGTTCAAAGCAAAAAGGTCATATGAGTATCAGTTTGATCCAACAAAACATGTCTTGCAGTATGAATAGGAAAAATTTAATACTAATGGCATACTAAAATATTATCTTCAGATCATGACCCATTCTGGGTTATTCGTTATGGTGTGATCTACAATCTAGTTCTGCTGCGGAATGAACTTTCTGGGCATGTGAATCAAGAAGGATTGAGGAATGCTGCCTGGAGAGCTTTACAGCAACAAAAAGGCATTGAAAAGGAGACCCGAGTCCTGAATGCTGTAAAAGTAGCTGAGGTAGGTGTGAAATCTTGTAGCTAGCTAATTGAAGTCATTCTTCATATATGAGTTGTATCATTAACCAGATTTTTTTTTTAGAACTGAAAAAGAAGTGGTTAACTTTCTTATAGAAGCAGTAACATAGATGAGACAAGGTTTCAAGTTAACTTTATCTGCTTTGCTATCTGTCAAAGCAAAACCATGTTATTTTTAAAACTAGGAGTTTAAGAAATACTGGTGATATATTTAGCATTGTGCTGCATCATTAGATATTCAGTAATGCTGTTTTGTTGAACCTGGACCATTTAGCATTTTAAAAATACCGACATTCTTTTTGTAAATCTAAATGATGGATGGATTTTCATATGGGCCAGCACTTAAATATTATTATTACTGCTTTTTATATTGACTTGTCTCTTTATGTCTACTGCATGGATAGGCATCTTCGCACAAAGCTTTGCCATCCTGCCTGAAGACTTGATGAGGGGAGGTGTTTTTCTAAGTCCTCTCCAATGTCACCTCTTTCCCCAGTGGGAACTTCCTTCCAGCCCACTCCATATGCTTGCTCCCCCTCGATGGATTGTCACCTTGACGTGGTGAGGGGGCTTGCGTGTTCTAATGAACCTGAGGGTACAACCACTGGAGTCATGCACTCCCAGGAGTGGCCACAGGGGAGGATCCAGACCAAGAACAATCTGAAGACCCAAAGACCTCAACGGCGGAGCAGGCGGAGGATAACATAGTACATGTTACAATGGCTGTGAAGGCAGAAGAAGGTTGCAACAGACTGAGAAGCCACTCTCATTGTGTTAATCACACCACTGCTGGGACCTCAATCTGTGAAGACTGTGTGTTGACCGGCCGTGCACCGACTGTCAAGGTCAGACGCCAGCCAATGGATGGAAATACAGTTTATTGCATAAACTCTCTGCCTGCTGTTGGTGCTTTAAGACCTCGCCTCTGCCAGGTATATAAAGCTGAGAGGAACATTGCTGCAACTCTCTGCCTGCTGTTGGTGCTTTAAGGCCTCGCCTCTGCCAGGTATATAAAGCTGAGAGGAACATTGCTGCATCTCTCTGCCTGCTGTTGGTGCTTTAAGACCTCGCCTCTGCCAGGTATATAAAGCTGAGAGGAACATTGCTGCAACTCTCTACCTGCTGTTGGTGCTTTAAGGCCTCGCCTCTGCCAGGTATATAAAGCTGAGAGGAACATTGCTGCAACTCTCTGCCTGCTGTTGGTGCTTTAAGACCTCGCCTCTGCCAGGTATATAACGCTGAGAGGAACATTGCTGCATCTCTCTGCCTGCTGTTGGTGCTTTAAGACCTCGCCTCTGCCAGGTATATAAAGCTGAGAGGAACATTGCTGCATCTCTCTGCCTGATGTTGGTGCTTTAAGGCCTCGCCTCTGCCAGGTATATACAGCTGAGAGGAGCATTGCTGCATCTCCCTGCCTGCTGTTGGTGCTTTAAGACCTCGCCTCTGCCAGGTATATAAAGCTGAGAGGAGCATTGCTGCAACTCTCTGCCTGCTGTTGGTGTTTTAAGACCTCGCCTCTGCCAGGTATATACAGCTGAGAGGAGCATTGCTGCATCTCCCTGCCTGCTGTTGGTGCTTTAAGACCTCGCCTCTGCCAGGTGTATAAAGCTGAGAGGAGCATTGCTGCATCTCCCTGCCTGCTGTTGGTTCTTTAATTCTCATTCAGCCTTTCCTCACACTGAATCACCGGGTTAAGGTCAGAGGTGCTTGTAACGTGTGGCTATTGTTCCTGGGTGCTCTGGGAGAGACTGGGCAGCAACTGTTAAATCTTGTGCCGCCTGGGTCTGATAAGGACGCCGTGACCAGTGGTTCTGAGACGCCCGGAAGTTACGTGCACCTGGAGGCTCTGGTGGCGTCAGTATTGGCAGGCCATATGAATTATCTGCTATGCACTTTGACCAAAGCGTCCCACTAGCTTAAGAACACTGGACCTCAAGAACATAGCCATCTCTACTAAGCACTTAATAGACAAGATCTGACTGTTGCACTTTATGGAACAGAACTTTAACGTGCTACCTCTTATATTATATCACAAATCCCCTATTAATTAGAACTGGCTCGATGAACTATTCCTGGATTGAGTAAAGAACACTACAGCATCTATTGTTCGGAATAATAAGCACTAATGCACTTTAGAGATAAACTGTATAGTTGCTATTATAATTAACATCAGCTGTTGGGTTAGTGCACAATTAGGGTAATAGTGGGGAGCAGGGAGGGGTCATTTAGGGGGCGGGAAGGTTCGGTGGGTAATTAGTGCAAGAAGTGACCTTAAAAACAACACAAATAGTACAAAGTACAGATTTTAGTGATGCATGCGGGCACTGTACTAGAGGCTGCGATCGTTTTAACAGTAAGCTTGATACTTCTTAACCTCCAGTCAAGCCTCCGTTACCCCAATGATTTTAATTTAGCTCCCGCCACCTTAGCACATAGCACTTTAACATTTGGGAGACTAGAAGGGAGAAAGTTACAAAGCCTTCTGGCATATAAGACCTGCGCTGCCCCCAAGGTGAAGAAGGGGAAGGAGAGAATTTTAATTAACCTGAAAGGAGGGAGAGGTACGACGCAGCAAATACTAGATCCGTGCCCTGATTTAAAAGCTGATACTAACAGAATGATGGACCATGTGGCGAGAGGGTGGCCATCTAACAGCCGAGGAGTCCCCATAGAAGTAATTCAGGGGAGGGGGAGATACGGGAAAGGGAGGCATAAATTAATTTGGCCTAGGGGAAAAAAAAGAGTTCTTATAGATTTAAAACGGCCTCCTGATATGGTAAACTTGGGTGCCCAGGCTGGCGGTCTCTCCAGGTTAAAGGTGGTGCTGTTGAACACCAGGTCTGTCAATGGAAAAACTGCTATCATCCAGGATCTTATCCTGGATGAACAGGCAGACCTGGCGTGCATAACGGAGACCTGGCTGGATGAGGCTGGGGGTGTCAACCTCACCCAGCTTTGTCCACCAGGTTACACCGTGCAGCACCAACCAAGATCTGGAGGGAGGGGAGGTGGTGTCGCAGTAATCTATAGGGAGTCCATCCCCCTGACCAGGTGCCCCATCCCACAGTCAACCTTGTTCGAATGTGTCCACCTGAGGGTAGGTGACCGGGACAGACTGGGGATTCTGCTAGTGTACCGACCACCCCGCTGCACTACAGTCTCCCTGCCTGAGGTAGCGGGGGTGGTCTCTGGCCTGGCATTTGGAGTCTCAACAGCTCATTGTGCTGGGGGACTTCAATGTCCATGCCGAGACCAACCTTTCAGGCATGGCTCAGGACTTCATGGCCTCCATGGCAACCATGGGGCTGTCCCAACGAGTATCTGGTCCCACCCACAGAGCTGGGCACACGCTTGACTTGGTTTTCTGTCAGGGATGAGAGGAAAATGGAGGTGTGGAGGAGCTTACCATCGCTCCGTTGCCATGGACCGACCATCACCTGATCAGGTTTAGACTTGCTGCGCCCCCTAACCTCCGCAGGGGTGGAGGACCCATTAAAATGGTCCGCCCCAGGAGGCTCATGGATCCGGACGGTTTCCTGATGGCTCTTGGGGAGTTTCCCGCCACCTCGGCTGGTGATTCTGTCGATGCCCTTGTCGTTCTCTGGAATCGGGAGATGACTAGGGCAATAGACACGATCGCTCCGGAATGTCCCCTCTCGAGTACCCGAGCTAAACCATCTCCTTGGTTTACTGAGGAGTTGGCAGCGATGAAGCGAAAGAAGAGGGGACTAGAGCGCGTGTGGCGTTCAAAACCGAACGTGTCAAACCGAACACGGCTGGGCTCTTATCTTAAGGCTTATGCCGCGGCAATAGACGCTGCAAAGAACTCTTTCTTTGCAGCTAATATTGCGTCCGCACAGAACCGTCCGGCGGAGCTGTTCCGAGTTGTCAGAGGTTTGTTATATCCCATCCCTCAAGACGGGATCCCTGACAACTCGGCAGCCCGCTTTGAAGCATTTGCTCAGTTCTTTGCGGACAAAGTCGCTTTGATCCGCTCTGGATTTGACACCATATTAACGGCAGTCTCCGAGGATGTAACAAGTGCACCTGCTTGTCCTATTTTGATGGATTCGTTTCAATTGGTTCAGCCCGAGGATGTGGACAAGGTGCTTGGAGAGGTGAGGGTGACCACATGCATCCTAGACCCCTGCCCATCCTGGCTGGTGAGAGAAGCCAGAGGGGGATTGGCCGAGTGGGTGAAGGTGGTGGTGAATGCCTCCCTTCGGGAAGGCATATTTCCAGCGAGCCTTAAATTGGCTGTGATCAAACCGCTGTTGAAGAAGCCATCACTGGACCCCACTCAATTGGAGAACTATCGGCCTATTTCCAATCTCCCCTTTTTGGGCAAGGTCGTGGAACGTGTGGTGGCTGCCCAACTCCAGGCATTCTTGGTAGATACTGATTTTCTGGATCCGGCGCAGTCTGGCTTCAGGCTGGGACATGGTACCGAGACAGCCTTGGTCGCCTTAGTCGATGATTTACGCCGGGAACTGGACAGGGGGAGTGTGTCCCTGCTGGTTCTGCTGGACCTCTCAGCGGCCTTCGATACCGTCGATCACGGTATCCTTCTGGGGCGCCTTGCTGGGATGGGTCTCGGGGGTACTGTTCTGCAGTGGCTCCGGTCCTTCCTGGAGGGTCGTTCCCAGATGGTGTCATTGGGGGACACCTGCTCGGCCCCACAACCATTGACTTGTGGGGTCCCGCAGGGGTCAATACTGTCCCCCATGTTGTTTAACATATACATGAAGCCACTGGGAGAGATCATCCGGAGTTTCGGGGTCCGGTGTCATCTGTATGCAGATGATGTCCAGCTCTGTCACTCCTTCCCACCTGTCACTAAGGAGGCTGTTCAGGTCCTGAACCGGTGTCTGGCTAGTGTGTCGGACTGGATGAGGGTGAACAAATTGAAATTTAATCCAGACAAGACAGAGGTCCTCCTGGTCAGTCGCAAGGCTGAACAGGGAATAGGGTTACAGCCTGTGTTGGATGGGGTCGCACTCCCCTTGAAGACACAGGTTCGCAGTCTGGGGGTTCTCCTGGACTCATCGCTGAGCCTGGAACCTCAGGTCTCGGCGGTGGCCAGGGGAGCCTTTGCACAACTCCGCCTTGTGCGCCAGCTGCGCCCGTTCCTTGGGAGGTCTGACTTGGCCACGGTGGTCCACGCTCTGGTTACAGCTCGTTTGGACTACTGCAACGCGCTCTACGTGGGGCTGCCTTTGAAGACAGCTCGGAAGCTCCAACTAGTACAACGGGCGGCAGCCAGACTAATAACAGGAGCGGCTTACAGGGAGCGTACTACTCCCATGCTGAGCCAGCTCCACTGGCTGCCGATATGCTACCGAGCCCAATTCAAAGTGCTGGTTTTGACCTACAAAGCCCTAAATGGTTCTGGCCCATCTTACCTGTCCGAACGTATTTCCCCCTATGAGCCTTCTAGAACTCTTAGATCATCGGGGGAGGCCCTGCTCTCGGTCCCACCAGCCTCGCAGGTAAGGCTGGTGGGAACGAGGGACAGGGCCTTCTCGGTGGTGGCTCCTCGGCTGTGGAACACCCTCCCCAGCAACATACGGCAGATACCAACTCTCCTAGGCTTCAGGAAAGCCTTAAAGACATGGCTGTGCACACAAGCTTTTAATGAATAAGAACATGGACTTTACATGACCTGTATGAAGACTTGAGGATTCTGGATGAATGGATTTTAATCTTGGACATTCTTAAATTTTTATATAATGTGATTTTATTTTGTAATGGTACCTGTTTTATATGAACTTTTGTTTTATAGATTGTTTTATATGAATTGTTGTTTTTACATTGTTTTTAGGCATTGAATTTTTGCCTATTTACTGTAAGCCGCTTTGAGTCTCCTCAGAGAGAAAGGCGGGGTAAAAGTGATGTAAATAAATAAATAAATAAATAAACAACTCAAAAAAGCTCATAAAACAAACACAGGAGCTTGCAACACTTGAACTTCAGTGTGAAAAAGACATTTAAATTGAAAAAACTCCAAAAAACCAAACCGGAGTATAATCCGGATTATCCAGAGATTTAATCCGGATTAAAACAAAACTGCTTAGATTCAGCTCAAAATTGCAGGATGACTTGAAGAAGGCAAAACAAACTGCGGGCCGAATTCCCAAGGGTCCAAAATAAACAGAATCCCAGCTGCGTTACAAAATAGAGTTTTGAGGATCAAAACAAACAATGTCACAAACCGGGCCAAACTTTGCCGCCGGAGACAGTGCAAACAAACCGGTGCCAGAAACAAAGTAATGAAGGGCAAAGAGTTACTGCAGGGTCAGAAGCCAAGCCAGTGGCCAGTAACGTAACGTAACTGCAGAACCAGGAGTCAAACTGGAATTGGGAGCAGAGCGTTACTTCAGGGTCAGGAACGAAGCCAATGGTCGGTAACAGAGTAACTGCAGAACCAGGAGTCAAACTGGAATTGGGAGCGGAGCGTTACTTCAGGGTCAGGAACGAAGCCAGCGGTCGGTAACGGAGAGTAGTTACAGGGTTGAGAACGAAGCCAAGCCGGAATAGGGAGCGAAGAGTAATGCCAAAACGATGTCCAGTCCAAGGTCCAAGATGAGAAGTTGTCACAGCAAAGTCCTCGTCAATGGGTTGACACAAGTAGCCAAAACGACGGAGGCGAACTAATGCAGACAGTAATCACAATGCAGTCTAAGGAAAACCCACACAGTTCCAGCCTCCGTCGTAGAAGTAACCCGGAATAAACTTACGTCGGTTGCACAGTCCCAAGTCAGTCTTCAGGAACACGAACACAAAACCCAATGGCGCCCAACAACCACCTTGCCACACGCAAGGGCCCAATGGCCAAATGCCCTCAATTTATTTACAACTCGTCTTCAGAACTCGAGCCGGGCACCGCCCTTCCCACAGGTTGCTTCCATTCCTCATCCGAGCTGGAGCCGTCCTGCCGACGCCCAGACCTACCCGCAGCTGTGGAACTATCCCCACTCCTCCAATTAGACCACCTCGGGTCTGATCCTGAAGGACCCCATGTTTCCTCAGTGTCCCCACTACCAGTGAGCCCAGTCTCCCCATCACAACCCTCTGGAGCGCGTGTCCAGTCCATGCCATCCTCTTCTGCTCGTACCACATCCCCAATGTCCATTTCAAGCCCATCATCCCCTTCAAAACCCTCAAATGAATCCTCATCTGTTGATTCTTCAAATATCTCTCGAATCCTCTTTCTCTGTAACTCCGCAAATGAGTCTTGCTCCCGAGGAGTCTTTCTTTTTTTCCTGCTACTATCAGTAGTATCGTTTACCCCAGAAGGCTCATTCACGACACCGACCTCCACACATTAAAAAAAAAATCACGCACAGGCATCTTCCAAGAAATGGAGGACCACCATCCTCGAACTACGAGGGATCGCCTAAGTAATATGCTTGCTGAAAGCATTAAAAGGTGTGGCTGTCAATATTGAATCTCCCTTGATCACAGCTATCTTATTGAGTAATTATCATTTAAATTAAGTTGGTGCCAAGTTGCAGTTGAATTCTGGTTTGTTAAATGAATTTTCAGCATTCCTAATTCAGATAATATAGGTAGGACAGTTTGTCTGTTGTCAGTAAGAAAGCTCCCATCCATTTTAATAGTTCTCAGTTGCCAGATACATGCAAATAAGTGCACATTATTTTATGTCACAAACTATATACTGTATCACAAGGTGTGTTTCAAATCACTTTGCATTTCATCTACTTTCCACTTTGTGCTTTTAACCAAATGACAATTATTCTGGAGTTTCTTAGGCTGCCTGTGTATATAATTAGTGATACATTTCACTTTCCTCTTCCCTGTTTCGAATTACCATCCCAACTGCCTTCAAAAAACCTTAGGAGATGGGAAAGATTGGGAATTCACTGCACAAAACTATTATCCCGTGGCATAGACCACAGATTAATTTGATCCGCGATGGCCATCAAAATCACCCTTAAACGCAGACTGCAAGGAAGAAAGATAATGAACACCCAAGCCCTTCAAGTGTCCTCAAAATGAGCCCTTTTGCAAACAACATTCAAGGATCATTTACCTATAGAACACCCTGAAAATGTTGAGGAACACTGGAATAAACTGAAGACCTCCATCATCACAGCCTGTGAAGAAACCTTTGGATGCCAAACCAAGAAATACCAAGACGGGTTTGATGAAAATGATAACGAGATTCAACAGTTCATTGATAACAAAAGGAAAACCTTCCAGATATGGCAGAGAGACACCAACTGCGCTGTTAAGAAAAAGATTATGCCAGTTCAAAAGCTGAGTTCCAGAGAAGGACCAGAGAACTCAAGAACATCTCGTGGATAAAAAAGCTCAAGAAATCCAACATTTTGCAGATGTCTATGCTACATGGGTAGTCTTTAATGCCACAAAGGTCATCTGTGGCCCAACATATCATGGCATACACCCTCTACACTCATCAGATGGAACCAAACTTCTGAATGATAAAAAAAAAATCAATTGCACTACATTGGAAAGAGCAGTACCATAACTTCCTTAACCACAGCTGATGAGGTTATCTTGCAAATTTCACAATAATAAACCAGATATGAGCTTGCACCACTGCCTAGTTTGGAGGAAGTCAGCAATGCCATCAGTCAACTAAAAATAACAAAGCTAGTGGACCTGATGAGCTTACACCTTTCTGTGTGCTATATCTTGATTCTGTCTTAGGCTGAATGCACACTTCCAAAATAATTTGTCCTTATTTTGATCCTGGTCCTATTTGAATGCACAACATTCTTCCATATTCTTTTAGTTACCTGAGGACTTTAATGTGATTAAGAAAACCAAAACCTTTTTACTCCACAGTTTCTAGGAAAAACTGGAAGGATGTCATTTTCTAGCCCATAAAAGGTGTACCATCTGTGGGGATCAACTTATGTGGCCATGGGAAAGCATATTACTGTTTCTTAAAAAGTAGTTTTCATTCTCCATAATGCAAGGTGAAATTACAGAAATAAGCTCTATAATTCCGACAGGTGAGAAAGATAAATTTGTTATAAGCAATGTCTGCAGTAAAGTTAAATTATACATTAAACACTCTTATTATCTCAGGAAATTAGATAAGAATATTTGATTTATTTAAATGAGAGAGGAATAGGCTGAGGGAATTTAAAATGCAACACTTTGATAGCCTAGGCTGAGGACACAGGGGAATTTGTCTGGCAAACCTCCCACGCATTCTTGTCACACTCTTCTGGGTTATTTGCCTTTGGTCAATTTACTAAGTGAAATGAAGAAAAGAGATGCAGTTTATGCTGTATAAGTTTCAATGGGGAAAAGAGCAAAGAGTTGAGATAATAATATGTGTTGTACTTTTTGGAAAATGGCATTCATAACCTTTTGGAAAATACTTTTTGGAAATCATAATTTTAAGAAAAGCGTGACCTTTCAGAGAAGAGCCAAAAACACTTTAGAGCAGAATCTTCTCTTGTGGTATACAACCAAATATAATTATGGTAGGCAATGGTTTCAGTTGTTAGACTGAACAACCTATTATTTCTGATTTGTTAGAATAACAGAGATTTTGCCAGTGCATAAAAATAGCAGTGCTTCAGAAGTATTTTTCAGTGCCCAAAATATATATATACTCCCCATAAAACAACTTGTTTTATATCATGCACTCAAGAGACAAAAATGAAGTAGACTTTGATAAAAATCACATATTTGGTTTACTCACAACATTAATGTGTTCAGCATACACAGGTACAAAACGTATCGGTCAAGTTTCAGATATGTTTGAGATAATTCTCTGTGCAAGGACATAGCTTACAGCAAAACAGCAAGCATGTGATCTGAGGTCTGCAGTCTGTCTGTAGTGATCATGTGGTCTGCAGCCCCTTTTATAACATACTAGGAACCATAAAGGAAACTGCATACCAGAACATACATACAGGAAACAGGAAGGAACAGGATCACAAATAAACATTATTAGAGAAGGCTTGAAGAGGACTGTCGTTATCAACAGTACTCTGCTATTAATAGCAAGCTCACACAGATTCAAGGAAGAGTACAAATTGGGAGTCAGTTATAGTGTGACTTTCACTAGACTATGGTGTAATAGTATATATTATTTATGAAGCAATTCTATTGGAGTAAAATAAACATGTATAGGTTGAACACTCTTTATTTGGAATTCTGAAATCCAGAATACTTCTAAATCCAAAATTATCCACATCGGTAGCTGAGATAGTGACACCATTGCTTTCTGATGATTCAGTATACCCAAACTTTGTTTTACGCACCATTATAGGATCGTGGATACTACTGGTCATATGTCTGTTTCAGTCATAACTAAGTCATTAACATCAATTTGGGCAACGCTGGATAAATTGCTTAGTGATATGAATAAACATCAGTTGTTAAGTTATCTCCTTAGAAAGTGTAAGCAATTGCCATTGACAGTGTTTTCCCTGATTTTCCAAGGACCTTATTGCATGAAGCCGGTTTTTAGCAGCATTCGTGATCCCGACAACTTACCAAGATAATCATTAAAAGTATTGCATGATTTTGGTGGCCACGCAACAGTTCTGCTTCACCACTTCTTGGTCTTGGGGCTGGACTTCTCAATAGGGAGAGCATTCTGCCCTCCTGGAGTTCCGTAGCGGCCTCGGTTTTAAAAATTATTTTTTTAAAAATTAACTAAGAAAAATATTTTTTTTACTTTAATTATTGGGAGAGTGAGAGAGTGGGAGAGCTGGGCAAACCATTTCCATAATGTCACTTCTGTGCTGGCATGCCATCACAGAAGAAGCTTGGGATCACTGAATAGGTATGTTGTGGCACTACAGCATGACAACAACAACAATGATGATGATGGTAATTATTATTATTATTATTAATATTATTATTATTTTATTTCTTATTGCCTCTCCTTGTGGCTTGAAGTGGGTTACAGAATTATTAAAACACAAACATTGTAAAAATACCACAAATACACATATTAAAATGTATTTCTATAAAAGATACTAAAATACACTAAACAGAGATTAGACAAAGGACATGAGTTTAAAATGAATGCTTAAAAACTGACTGGGTAGGCCTGCTGGAAGAGACCTGAGTACATTCCTTACTGGTTTTTAGTCTTGTTCTTGTCTAGTCCCTTTCTCATCTACTGTGTCTCAGTCAATATATTTACAAACTTCTATCTTCCTCCCCCCCCCCCTTATACACACACCCTTAGCAGTTAAAAATGGCAAGCATTTTTTAATTCTGGTGCACTAAAATCTATCACTTGAACAACAAATGTGTATATTCATGTATATTTAACATTTAAATGCACTTTGAAATGCTTCATCCTATCAAGACTATGTAACTCCTATATTAAGGGGATCCTCTTGGGGAAAGGATGCACCAGAAATCATCCATTCTGAATTGTTTGCATTTTATGTCGGATTCCTGAGCACTTTGGAGATTTTAAAGCAGCAGATCAGTGAAATCCAGCTGAGTGCATGCTGGCACATACCACATTTTTTTCCATGTCAGGAGTAACTTGAGAAATCACAATAAATAAAGAAGACAGTCAGCAGCTCCTAACAAACAAATATGTTGCCCTGAATTAATATTTTAGAAGGCAGTTTTATATACAAGTTTGATTTCGTAAAGAAACCAATTTCCATACTGTTTGCCCAATACTTTTGTGTGTATTTTTGGTATAATATCTATATTATATATGTACTGAATCTATATTACAGGTTGCACTGTATATTCCATATGCAATATGTGTGTGCTTGTGTATGCATATAGATGCACAGCTAGTTATGTCTGTAAGATGAAACACCAAATGAATCCAGACTAAAAATGAAAGTACTTTGGGAAAGAGCATAACTAATGTAGGCAGCAGTTTATCTTTTTATAGTAATCAGGAACATGTTTGATAGTAAATACACATTAGTGCTAGTATTTCAATCTGGAAGTAGATGTTAAAGCAGCTGAAAATAACATTTGCAGGTATCCTTTTCTCCCACTGTCATGTCAAGAGCTCACCTGACACAGAAAACATGATGTGATACTATTAATCGCCCCATACATTTCCCCATTTCTGTTTCAGTTTGTTAGTTGCTCTTTGTAGAACAAGAAGTCACACACCAAGAATCCTAGAGGGTTGGGTGGTATTACCTTTTTTAAGCAGCAGCCCTACCTTTGCTAAAATATTTGAAAGGTAAAATTCCCAAAAGCTTAACCTAATATTAGATACACTTGGAATGTAGTCTTGAATGAGAGGAATGGAACTGAACTGATAAGAAGCTTAACTAAAGCTACAGCAGTGTAACTCCTCTGTACACCTGCCCATATTGGAGTGTATCTTGGCACATTATGCAATCTGGGCAGAGAAACGCCTACAGGCAAATTTGGACAGATTATCACCCACTTGTATATATTTATAAAATGTCAAGTTCATTGTTTCCTCCCCCACTCACTCTTTGTATTTGAAACTGATGCCACAGTATTTATCACATGCTGAAATCTTAAGCTCACTTGTACAGAAGCTCCAGTTAAATCAAAGTGGCTTATTTTCAGAGCTCCCTTGTAACCACTGGCAGCACGAAGAACAAGAATAATGCTAACATGTATGATGTCGTCATCTTTCTTTAAAATTCAGCACAGAAATGTAACATTACCTCTTGATTGCAGCTTGATTTTTTATATATAACTGCAACTTGATCAGAAGCACAGAATGAATAGCAGGAATTCATGAAAGGCAAAAAAAAGCTGAAAACATAACCACTTAACTTCGGGCCTTTCTAAATAATCCATTTATAGTGCAATAAAAGAGCATTTGTGACTCATTTCCTTCAGGGGAGTGCAGACATATCTTTCTCCAAGGAAGTTCTTTTTTTCTAGGAGGCTCATTTTCCCAGCATCCAAAATATGGTATTTGGAAAGGCCCTTGGTGAGCTAAGAGCCCTTTCTGAATGTGATTTATTCTCCTCTAGTATAGGTGTGTTCAGCATATTAATGAGTCCTCCTCTCTCAGCACACTGGAGGACATTTTCCCAAACCTTGTGATGTAAAGAAATATGGTCAGTTCACTTTGGACATCTGCAAATGATTGAAATCAGGCTGTGTATTCTTCCACGTTATGCAGCAAAATTAAGCTGCTTCAAGTAATTAAATTTTGTGGATATTAAACCATGATAATACAGCATTTCAAACTTAATTTGCTTAATGAAACAGAAGGATTCTTTCCTGTCACTAATTTCTTTGATGGCTATTTATTTTTATGATTTATTTGTCTTCTCTCTTGAAGATTATTAAGCAGATATATCAATATCTGCTAAACTGGAAAAGTGACCTCTGTCTTGCACGGGACTCTTCCAATTCTGTATATGAGGAATGGCTGGAGCTATCTATTGAGTTTATCACTGAAGGTTGGCCACTCATCATGAAATATTTTGTATTTTGGCCCATATGAATGCTACATATTTCTTTCAGCCATTCCTTTTCCTTTCCTCCTTCAGGAAAATACCCAGAATATCTGGGGAAGGCAGGCCTTGCAAAATTTACTTTTATGCACTACACAATCCTCAGCTACAAAACCAGTCTAAGTGCCCTTTTAGACAGGGCCCAAAATATGGGCCCTGTTGTACTTTTACCTGAGGCATCCAAATGACACCTCGGGTAAAAGAGGAATAATAAAAGAGGTAAACCCTGCTTTGTCCCGAATTACTTAGATACCCCATTAAACCCGGGACTTCTTGAAAAGTCCAGATCTAATAAGGTGTGGGTCCTGTGGGCACAGATGACTAGGATTGCATCTACAGTCCCAGTAGTCTGTCCCCACAGCCCAATTCGCTTTTTCGGGCTCCATGAGCCCGGAGAAGTGAAAAGAGGACCCACCTCTTTCCCAACCCTCTCCAAAAGCCTTAAAATAAAATAAAACTTAAAATAAGGGGACCCACCCCTTTCCCAACCCTCCCTAAAAGCCTTAAAATAAAAATAACATGCCGGGGGGGGGGGGAGCAATCCCCTCCACCTTCAGGCATGTTGTTTTTACGCACCAGGAGAGCTCATGGCAACACAGTAATTTTTTATTTTTAAAGGCTTTTGGGGTATTTTGGGGGTGGGGGGTGGAATAGTTACCACACTAGAATGGGGACAATCTTTGGGAAAGCCTGCTTCTTTTGGGAGCCCGTGGGGATTTAAATCCGCTTCGGAGCGGGTTTCGATAACCTGCTCCGAAGTGGGTTTCAGTCTAGTCTGAAGGCTCCCTAATGGAGCAGTGTCCCCAAGACCCAAATAAGGATATGACTCTTATGAACCCCAAAATGGTATCTTAAATACATACATTGATATGTCATCCAGAAGTAGCACAAGGCACATGCTGTATTTTACACCTGAGTATCTCCATGATCAAAAATAAATGCAAATAAATCAGAATACAGATAAAAATGAAAAGGATTTTAGGGCTATATACAGGAAATATTAATTTAAGATTATGAGTATCATGGGGACCTTTCTTTGGATTTGTTTCATCTTGCAGATCTGTCTCAAGATTTTTTTTTGATTCACAAAGTCTGGAAAATCAGTCATGTTCCAAAGGCATGCTCCCTCCCTCCCTCCCTCCCTCCCTCCCTCTCTCTCTTTCCTTCTTTCTTTCTTTCTCTCTTTCTCTTTCTTTCTTTCTTTCTTTCTTTCTTTCTTTCTTTCTTTCTTTCTTTCTTTCTTTCTTTCTTTCTTCCTTTCTTCCTTTCTTCCTTTCTTCCTTTCTTCCTTTCTTCCTTCCTTCCTTCCTTCCTTCCTTCCTTCCTTTCTTTCTTTCTTTCTTTCTTTCTTTGTGTCCTGTAATAATTACAAAGATCCCCACATAATAATGCCTTCTTGGGTTGGCTCCAATTTACAGTATGTTTAACCTATCCTTCATCTTAAAGATAGGGCCAGTATCCAAGACAAATGGAAAAACTAGATCACGCCACAAATATAAATATGTTAATCTATATATAGCGTGTATATAAAAGTCAAAGTATGCTTATTTGTTTGTACCAGAAAGGCTCCTGGCTTGATAGATTGGACCAAACTTGGCACATATACACCTCATTCTCCAATTTAAAATAATCGAGGAGTTTGAACTAAAAATCCCATCCCTTTCAGGCCCAGAGCTGAGGAAATGAAAAGAAACAGACCAAATTGGCTGTTGCTAGGTGAAGTGTACAAATTTGTACACATTTGGAATTTGTTGTCATTTCAATCCCATTTTGCATGGAGTGGAACTAAGGATCTTCTCTGGTATTGCCTGAAGGTGATTCCATGGTTTTATATACAAATTTGAATATATTAATTTGACTTTGTTGCCGGAGTTCATATGCTAGATTGATATCTTCTTTAATGTGTTTTCATAATCAAGGAATTACCAGAGGCTGAACTAAGTTCTAAGTGAGGAAAAGACTCTTGGGATAATTAAGGTCAATTTTCATGTAAATTAGCTGGTTTATCTTTTAAAATCAAACAGAGGGAGGGGAGGAGGGGGAAACCCCTACAAATCAGACACTTGCTATTTTGTCCTAATAGACTAATAAATTTACTTGATTAGTGATGGTTCCAGTGAGATTGAGAATACGGATAGCACTCTGTGGGCAATCCTAAAGCACATGCAAGCACATTGAAGAAGAACAATCATATCTAAGTGCTTTTTGCCATCTGCCTCACAAAATATGAAACACTCACAGGTTTTCTTTTCTCTCTCTCTCCCTCTCTCTCTCTCTCTCTCTCTCTCTCTCTCTCTCTCTCTCTCTCTCTCTCTCTCTGAAAAGATTCCTTGCATTTTTTAGAGTGTGAAAATTTGTTGCTGCACCTGACTTTCTGCTCCTTTGTAGATTTTATCTTATATGAAATTGTGATGCTTCTCTGTGAGATCTCTTGACAAGCATTTTAGCTGGGGTGGTGAAATAGTTTCAGGGAAAAACTACAGTGCTCAGCAGCATATAGATTTATTGCAGATAATGTTCCATGATATCATTTTTCATTTTTTTAAAAATTTATCAATCAAATGTATAAGTATACATCCCTTCCCCTTTTTACAATAACTTGGACAGGGAAGTATGCCAATCAAACACACCTTAATAACACTTCTTATCAGTTTTTAACTTTCCTCAATTACAACTTATACTACACCTGCTCTTGGTCCCACCAGCCTCGCAGGTAAGGCTGGTGGGAACGAGGGACAGGGCCTTCTCGATGGTGGCTCCTCGGCTATGGAACACCCTCCCCAGCAACATAAGGCAGATACCAACTCTCCTAGCCTTCAGGAAAGCCTTAAAGACATGGTTGTGCACACAAGCTTTTAATGAATGAGAACATGGACTTGTTCTCATGAACATGACCTGTACGAAGACTTGAGGATTCTGGATGAATGGATTTTAAGCTTGGACATTCTTACAATTTTATATAATGTGATTTTATTTTGTAATGCTATCTGTTTTATATGAACTGTTATTTTGTAGATTGTTTTATATGAATTGTTGTTTTTACATTGTTTTTAGGCATTGAATTTTTGCCTATTTACTGTAAGCCGCTTTGAGTCTCCTCAGAGAGAAAGGCGGGGTAAAAGTGATATAAATAAATAAATATTTATTTATTTATTTACAGTATTTATATTCCGCCCTTCTCACCCCGAAGGGGACTCAGGGCAGATCACAATGTACACATATATGGCAAACATTCAATGCCATATGAACATAGAGACAGAGACAGACACAAAGGCAATTTAACCTTCTCCAGCTTCCTGAGAGTATGCTTGATTCTGGCCACAGGGGGAGCAGCTGCTTCATAATCCACTGTGACGCTGACTTCCTCATTCCAAATGGCAGCTGGACAATTTTTATGGTGTCATAAATTAGTTAAATTAGCCTCTCCACATATAAGTGGTACCTAAATTCCCTACTTGATAGATGCAACTATCTTTCGGGTTGCTTAGGTCAACAACGAGCAGGGGCTATTTTTTATTTTAATGGTCAGGTGCTCACTCCACCTCGAACACATGATCTCTTGATCATAGTGATTTATTGTAGCTAGCTACCAACCAGCCTGCGCCACAGCCCGCACATCTTTTATCTACGTATAAATATTTGTTTCTTTATTATTACTCTTATATTCCCCCCTTACCTTATTTTGTGCAACCTTCACCAGGGACAAATCATCTTGTTTCACAAGTCCAAAATTTCATTGCTTCTGTTGCTGGCTTGTACCCCTTTCCCTCATTAAAGATATACTCAATAAAAATTTCCCATATTTTCCAAAAACCTGTTTGTTTCCATATTCTCTTTTTAATTTAATACCTCAAGTTAATTTGTCATTAATAGCTATGTTCCGAATTTCCCTGTACCATTCTTCTACTTGAATTTCCTTTCTTTCCAGTTTTTTTGCTACTAAGAATTTTGCTGCTGTTAGCAAATTAGACCAATTCCTTCTCCTCTTGTAAAGGCACTGTATTGTTATGTATGAGTAATAATGCTGATTTTGATGTACTCTCCATCTCTATTTTTATTATTGTTCTTGTTTCTTTAAATACCCTTTCTCAATTTTTTTTGTATAATTTTACAGTACCACCACATATGATGATATGAGTCTATTTCCTGACAGCCTCTCCAAAACTGATTTGAATATTTTTTATCTATCTGATTTAATCTAACCAGGGTTAGGTACCATTGCCATACCATTTTGTAATAGTTTTCCTTAATTCTTATGGACATATTTTTTTAGTAATCGCATACTTCATATCCTTGCCCATTCTTGATTATTCACTTTCCCCCATGAATCTACTTCCCACATTTCCCTCAAGTGGTCTTGTTCTTGTTTGTACATTAATAATAGTTTATAGATATTGCTTACTATGCTTTTTAATATTACATTATCTTCTTTAACCTCCCTTTGAGTTAACCCTTCTCAAATGTTGTATGTTCCCTACCCCCATTATATTTTTTCCTTCTATCACTTGACCATTTCTCCAATTGTAAGTATTTATACCACTCTAAATATCTTCCTATTAATTGATCTTTTATCCTTTCCATATTTACCATCTTCAGATCCAAATCTCGTATTTTCATTATACCTCTTCCATTAAATTCTGCTTCAAGTTCTTTTTTAAAAGTTTGCTGGGAAATTTTCTGTCCTCAAAACTGGCATTATAGGTGAAATACCTGGCATTTGTTTTTAAAAAATATTTTCCCCAAATCCCCAAAATATTTTTTAAAAGGGCTATTTAAAGAATCATGCCATTTCTTTTTACCTTTTCCCCTATTATCCCTATAGAAATGTATTCTAATTTCAGTTCTAATTTTTTTATCATCTTCTTCTAACAACTCTTAATCTCTTTTGTTTTGCTAAACTTTGTACTACAGTAGAGTCTCACTTATCCAACACTCGCTTATCCAACATTCTGGATTATCCAACGCAGTTTTCTAGTCAAAGTTTTCAATATATCGTGATATTTTGGTGCTAAATTCGTAAATACAGTAATTACTACATAGCATTACTGCGTATTGAACTACTTTTTCTGCCAAATTTGTTGTCTAACATGATGTTTGGTGCTTAATTTGTAAAATCATAACCTAATTTGATGTTTAATAGGCCTTTCCTTAATGCCTCCTTATTATCCAACACATTCGCTTATCCAACATTCTGCCAGCCCGTTTATGTTGGATAAGTGAGACTCTACTGTATATATCTTATTTGATTAGAATGAAAATATAATTTGAGATTTGGAAGTCCGATATCTCCTTCTTTTTGAGGTTTATACAATATGCTATTATTTATTCTAGCTTTTTGTTTCCATTACAAGTTTAACATACCTTGCCATTTTTTATTTCTTGATCTGAAATTTCTATGGGTAGCATTCCAAATTGAAAATTTAATTTGATAATATCTTCATTTTAACTAATGCTACCAAACCAATATAATTTGAGTTTGGTGTATTCTAATAATTTCATATTAATTTCCTTTCTTAATTTGGTTAAATTATTTATTTCTAAAAAATTTAATTTTTTAGTTATATTTATCCCTAAATATTTAATTGTTTCTTTAGTTTTTGTTTCCCTTCCTGCTTTATTTTATCTCTTCTTCTTGATAGTTAAATATCATCATTTCTGGTTTATTCCAATTGATTTGTAGACCTGTTATTAATCCAAATTCTGTTAGATAGGCCTCAATTTTTCCCCATTGTTTTATTGGGTTTTCCATTGTTAAAAGAGTATAATCTGCAAACAGATGTATTTTATATTTTCCCTTTATTCCTATTCCTTTTATACTACTCTCTTCTCTTATTACATTAGCTAATAATTCCATTACTATTGCCAACAGAATTGGGGAAAAAGGACATTCCTGCCTTGTGCCTTGGATGATTTCAAGATCCTGCTCAGCAGTTGACATTTGGATTTTTCTTAGTGGCTGACCCATGCTTGCTTTGTGTTGCATTCTGCTCTGGTCTTTCCATAAGGAATTGGGAATAGTTCCATCTACTTTCTGTGCACCAAAATGACAATAACGTTTCTCTTATAGTTCATGGTCCATACTTATGACGAGGACCCTTTATCGCCTTGAGTCCCCATATTGGGGAAAAGGTAGGGTGAAAATAAATAAAATAAATAAAGTTTGTGATGCCTCTGCTTTCCCCAACATATGTGCATGTCCTTAATGTGGCCCATATTACAGGAGATAGCCTATCAAACAGTCCTATTAGAGAACTATCTGTAGGATTTTTCTGTTTGAAGGACTATCTTGTTTAAGTATGGAGTAAACCATGAGAGCTGGATGCCTTACAGATTCCCAAACATCTGACTTACAGATGACTCATAGTTAAGAACAGGGGTGAGACAACAGGGAGTGAGATAAATCTACCCCTTGGAAAGGAAATTCATTCATGAAAGAGTTTTCATGGGAAAAGGGGATCTCAACTGAAGCTTTGTCACTAATCCTTGTTTCCAATCCAGTTGTCACAGGGATAGAAAGTGAAGTAAAATCTTCCAAATAGAGGTAAAGACAACAAAACAAACACCACAGGGGTGTTAACCCTTCCCTATGCTGTCTAAAGCTTATGCATACACACAACTCCAGCAAAACACACGCACATATTGCTGGAGTTACACTTAAAATGTTCCTGTTCTGACTCACATACAAATTCAGCTTAAGAAGAAATCTATAGAGCCTTTCTGGCTCATAACCTGGAGACTGCCTATACTTGAAAAGCATATGGAATAGGCACAAAGATCACATGGTCACAATCTCTCCCACTATGTTGTGTTCTTCCACATTTCTGTTAATTACAGCAATTTTAAACACTTATATGCACAAATCGGTATATGCACATCTGTGCCTTTTTATAGCTTTTATGATGTCTTTATTTTGGTTTGGCAATGTGTGAACAGTTACCATAGTCTCAATTGGACAAAGGGAAATAATGTGGAGTATTATATGGCTATTTTGCTAAGAATCACATCATGATAGTAGTATGACTGCTAATCCAGGTGTTACACTCACCTTTCATGTTGTATGTGGGCTTTGATGATTAACTAACTCATATAAAAGTGAGGGGGGCTTTGCGTGGGTGAAGATTGTAATTTTAAGTCAATGTTCTTTTAAAACTGCTCTTAACTCAAGTGTGCTTTAATGTTGACATTTTATTTTAACAATATTACTTTACATTTTATCTATACCTATTTTTAATCTTGCAAGCTCTTTGAGTCAGAATTTTGTGAGATAAACAAGATATACATCAAATAAAATATATTCAGTTAATGTTTTTGTGACAAGAAACTGTGATGGTAGTGTACTCCATCACTAAGCAAACAAAAGAGGTTTTGAAGTTTATTCACATTTTCTTTTCTTTTTTCATTATAAATAATTTTCAATTCAGGAACACAATATGTTCCATCACCTGACCAAATACACATTTTTATTTCTCTAGGTGTATCAGGCATCTGATACATTTGGAGAGGAACAGTCTCCAAAGTTTGAAATTCACTTCTTTTATTTTTATTTGGACTGGGAAATATTACATTGAATGAGTTCTTTTCACTTTTGAAATTTCATTTTTAAAGAAGGGGTGCCACAATAAATTTTATATCTCTTTCCCTTAAGAAGTATATTCTGAAGCATCACTTTAAGGCCTCTTCTACACTGTCATATAATCCGGGGTTTTTTTTTCCCCGTGTCAGGAGCAACTTGAGTTGCTTCTGGAGTGAGAGAATTGGCCGTCTGCAAGGACATTGCCCAGGGGACGCCCGGATGTTTTGATGTTTTTACCATCCTTGTGGGAGGCTTCTCTCATGTCCCCGCATGGAGCTGGAGCTGATAGAGGGAGCTCATCCGCACTCTCCCCAGGTGGGATTCGAACCTGGCAGCTTTCAGGTCAGCAACCCAACCTTCAAGTCACTTAGTCCACTACGCCATCTGGGGGCTCCATAATCCAGGTTATCAAATGGATTATACGAGTCTACACTGCCATATAATCCAGTTCAAAGTAGATAATCTGGATTTTATATGGCAGTGTAGATGGGGCCTAAGAATCTGTTAAGTCTACAACTTCCAATTGTCTTGACTCTGGTGTACTTTTTGAACTTGCATCATTCCCTTTTCCTCTGCCCTCATTTACCAGAAACTCAACTTTCCACTCAGAATATTTGCCATCACCTTTAGGAAGGAGTCCTTTCCACTCCAGATGACCTTCTGTTGTTTCTCAGTGAGGCATCCAAAGGGACATGACTCAATTCATAATTTACGGTTTGAAGTGTCTTGTAGAAGAAATTGAAATTTTTAATTTTATTTTGGACACATGTCTGTTAAGTACTTAGGGGTTTCCTCTCTTGCATTGTTAAAAATATATAAATTATGTTGTAGAGATGAAAAGCTGAACATAGAAGTCCAAGCCAAGAATGAGTTTAGTTTTTAACCACACAGCTCACTTAAGACCTTGAAAAGCTGGTTTTAAAGAGAATATGCAACAGCTATAACTGAGCAGAAGTTGCTGGAGCAAGGATTTAAAATGTTAGGTACTGGAATGAAATGTTATTACAGTTGGCCAATTAAAAAGTGGGTGTCTTCACAGCATATTTGCATAATGACATTAATAAACATGTTACACTGATTCAGCTTTCATCAATACATTTGACATTTTGTTTTTTTTTAAAAAAATAGAGGCAACTCCTATTCCATTGTGTTCTGTTACAAGAACTAATAGGCATATAAAATGAAATCTGACTGATTTCACAATGGGTTTCTTAAAACATCAATATATTTTCCCAGTTGTCACTGATATTTCAGTGCAAAATGGTGAGGATTCAACATCTGATTTACTTTCAGGAAAGAATAATTGTATAATAGGCATAAACAGGTGGCTGATTTTGGCATTACATGATACTTTCAATCTAATAGCATTAATGATTGTAACCAGATTTTGATCAAGAAAAGAAAATGCCTCATTGGCATCTCAGAGACTATCATCCGTCACAATGGAAAAAATAATTAAAATCAACAGATAAAAAACCATAAAACTGCTAAATTTAGTTTAACAGTGTATCAGTGTATCATGTATCTAAAGTCTATTAAATGTTTTATAGCATTAAACTATAGTTCCCAGTATTCCATTGCATTTAGCCATGGCAATTAAATTGGTTTCAAGCTGTATTAATTCTACAGGGCAGATGTTCCCTCCTAGTCATTTCTATTGACCTATGGTGTTGCAATGGTATATCTTCGAACAACACCAGAATTAAAATGTTAAGGAACATATTCAGTCAATGAAATAGGGTTCTTCTCAAAAGAGTGCATTTGTGAGAATGTACATCTGAATATATACATCAAAGAGATACAAAACGATCACTTCCCTGCATGGTTGATAGAATTCCCTATTTTTGTGAACATATTTTTATTTTATTACATTTTTGTTCAATCTTCCCTTGAAGAGGAAGTCCAAAGAATGTACAGGGAGTTGTCCAATTATCTACAGGGTGCCTACTTACATGTCACCAAAAAAGGCAAAAGATAACCCCCTAAATTATAGCAAAGAACACCTCAAATGTTCATAACACATATGAATCCTCTGTTATATATTAGGCGCACATTTATGGACACACAGTCCTGTGGTCAAATGTCATATATATCTGCTCAGCTTGTTTTCCAGCTGCCAACTGTTGATGCGTAACTTGCTTTCCCTTCCAGGGGATTTCTGAAATGGATTCAGGCAGCCCTCGAAATAGAAGATGCCTGCCAATAAAAAACTGTCCTTTCAAGAGAGGACCATTTTCTTTAATGCAGGACTCATGGCCATTGTGTCATCCAAATACCCAAACCAAAGCCTGGATTTGGAGGAGTGGATTGTCTGTTTTAAAATGCATTTAATTTCATTTATTGCCTTTTAATTTTATTTTATCCTAACCCACACAGTACTATTTAGTTTTTTAAAAAATGTATTCGTTTTGCTTTAAATGGGGACCAAAGTGTATGGGTTTTAGCCACCTTGAGTACCCTTGGGGAGAAAGCTGAGGTATAAATAAAATAAAGTAAATAAATACGTCAATTATCCCCAGATAGAAGCATAAAGTTTGGAATGATCAGTTAACTGGACTCAGCCATTCTGATATCCTCCCCTGCACCTTCCCCACATAGTCCTAAATTGCTTCCCTGCTCATTTAATTTGCTACATAATAAGTTCATTTTTACACATGGATCTCCTTCATTTACCATCAATCAGGCAACTCCCAGTTATAACAAATCTGTCGGCACATGCAACTGTGTAAAGGTAAATATCAATGGTAAGGTGCTTGCATAGTTCATTAGTTTGGAAAATACAGAAACAGTAATAATCCCACAGCACTGAGTGGTAGTGCAAAGAACTAGCACAAGTAGTATAACACAAACTGTTATTAAGGTGATATGTAATTAATGCCAAACTTTAAAAGTCAAAGTTACACCTGGGGTTTGAAGGCAAATCTGGCCTAATTGCTTTGAAAATGCCTGTTCAAGGAAGTGACGAATTGTTCTAAATCCCTTAACATTTCTACCAATTTTACAAACAATGAGTGATAGTATTAGCATTTCAATTATTAGCACTTCAAATCAAAAGGGGTCTGTTTTTGTTTCAAAGAAGAGAAATTATACCGAAGTCACCTCATTTTCATTATCTTATATACAACCTTCATTGCAGATTTCCTGACTATAGCAGGATTAGTAAATCAAAGTGAAGTATGAAGCGCAGAAATAAACACAAGAGTGCCTTGTTTATAATTTCTTCCAAAGTGTGATTATATCTCAGATTGGTCCTGTTATTTCTGTGTTCCCAGCAATGTCTTTTCTCTCCCTTTATTCCTTAGGCTGAGTCCAGTGGGCCAAGAAACCCCTTCCTTGCATCCAAATGGAAAGCTTTATCAAGTACCAGAGATGGTCTCATAGCCCAGCACATTGGATGGAGAGTCGCTACTTCCATGTGCCATCATTTCTTGCCACCAATTGGTCCAGATGTCCCTTTGCCAAAGGTGCCTGTCCAGAAGCAACAGTTGATGCCACATCGAGAATCAGAGCCAGTGTTTAAAGAGAAAAAAGCCAAACGCCTGTCTTTAAGGTAGCAATTTCCTCTGCTTGCATATTGCTTATCTCGTCTCATGCAATTTGCCTGAATATTCTTTTAATCCTTCTTGATTCCATCCTTCCTATGTCAGATAAAGCTTTGTAAAAAGTGTTTGGAAAGAAATTAATCTATCTGGATCAGATCTCTGGGACGAAGGAGTCACCTGACTGATTTGCATCAAAGCACCCTTCACTGTTTGTCATTTCATATGGCCGCATCATTACTGAGTTTAAAAGTAAGCCTTACGACAAGGGAAAATCTGTAATAGCAGTGCCGTAAGATGAACTCCCAGAAAAGGCAACTGGCAATCAAAGGGAAATTGATCACTCAGAAGCATATGGTTGTTGTGTGCTTCCAAGTTGTTTCAGTTTATGGCAACCTTAAGGTGTACGTGCCATGTGATTTTCTTGGCAAGATTTTCTCAGAGAGTTTGCCTTTGCTTTCCTCTGAAGCTCAAAGAATGTGACTTGCCCAAGATCACCCAGTGGGTTTCCACGACTGACCTAGGATCCCACCCACCCCGCTCTGTCTCGTAAGTCTTTGATTGAGATCCAGCACAGAATTAGCACCTAATCTCAGATCCAAGTTTCACAATGGTATATAGGTATTGTGAGACTTCACTTCTTGTGGGCTTGGTGCAATGTGTCACCCTCTGTGAATGCATCCAAGATAAGCCTTCAGCAGCATATAGCAGCCAATAGTCTGAGTAAACAAGCCACTTTGACTATATGACTACCTAACTACTAGAAACATACAAGAGAATGGAGAAATCTTGCCACACATCCATTTTCAAAAATGGATAGCCAGTGTTTAACATGTTTACAGCTTCTGAGTGTTTCAAAACTCATGCATTACTTATAGGGGCGGTTCACCCGTAAGGCAAACCAGGCAGTTGCCTGTGGTGCCATTCTCTTGGGAGTGCACTTGAGGAGCTCCCGTGCGCATGCGCCCCCCCCGTGTGCACACACGCACTCCCGCCTCCTCCTCTCCCCAGGGTCACAATCCTCACCTGTGGATCGTGACTCTGGGAGGAGGAGGGGGGTGCGCGTGCATGCATCCCTTGGAGGGATGTATGTGCATGCGCACCCCCACCTCCTCCTCCCCGCAGGGTCGCATCCTGATTCTCACCTGCTGCAGGCAGCAGCTGACCGTTGCCGCTTTGGCGCTTTCTCCCCCTCTCCACACGTGGGTGGGCAGTGCCACCCCACCGGCCACTGCTTTGCTTTCCCTCTCCCTCCCTCCCTCCCTCCCTCCCTCCCTTTCTCTTTCCTTCCTTCCCTATTTATTTCCTTCTTTCTCTTTCTCTCTCCCCCTTTCCCTCTCCTCTTCTGCTTTGCCCAAAGAAATGCACCTCTTTCCCAAGTGCCTCCTGACTTTGCTCTCTGTTGGGAGCGCATGCATCCTTGCCTTGGAGGCGGAGGGAGGGAGGGGGAGGAAAGGGGGAGGAACAGCCCCGAGGAAGAGGCAGAGAAAGAGGAGGAGAAGGAAGGCCAGCCAGCCAGCACTCCAGGTGGACTCTCTCTCCCTCTCGATGCTTGCTTGCTTGCTTGCTTGCTTGCTTGCTTCCTTCCTTCCTTCCTTCCTTCCTTCCTTCCTTCCTTCCTTCCTTCCTTCCTCCCTCCCTCCCTCCCTCCCTCCCTCCCTCCCTTCCTTCCTTCCTTCTTTCTCTGCAGCTCTATCTCTCTTTCTTTCCCCTCACTACCTTTCTGTGATTTCTTTTTTCTCTCTTTCTCACCCTCTCACCGTCTCTTTCTCTCCTTCTCTTCTCCCTCTTTTACCTTTCCCTTTTATCCTTTCTCTCCTTTCTTCTTTCCCCTTGCCTTTGCTTTTCTCTCCTTCCTTCCCTCTCCCCTTCTCTTTATCCTTTTTTTACCTTTTCCGACATCCTTCACTTTCTCTGGTCCCTTCCACACAGCCATAGAGAATCCAGATTATCTGCTTTGAACTGGATTATATGGCAGTTTGGACTCAGATAATCCACTTTAAAGCAGACAGTGTGGATTTTGGGTTGTTGTGAGTTTTCCAGGCTGCCTGGCCATGTTCCAGAAGCATTCTCTCCTGACATTTCCCCTACATCTATGGCAGGCATCCTCAGAGGTTGTGAGGTCTGTTGGAAACTAGGCAAGTGGGGTTTATATATATACTTGTGGAATAATGTCCAGGGTGGGAGAGAGAAATCTTGTCTGTTTGAGGCAAGTATGAATGTTGCCATTGGCCAGCTTGATTAGCATTGAATTGCCTTGCAGCTTCAAAGTCTGGCTGCTTCATTCCTGGGGGAACTCTATTTTGGGAGGTGTTAACTGGCCCTGATTGTTTACGGTCTAGAATTCCCCTGTTTATTGAGTGTTGTTCTTTACTTACTGTCCTGATTTTAGAGTTTTTTTAAAAAAATACTGGTTACCAGATTGTGTTCATTTTCATGGTTTCCTTCTTTCTGTTGAAATTTCCCACATGCTTGTGAATTTTAGTGGCTTCTATGTGTAGTCTGACATGGTCAGGGCCAGCTAACACCTCTCAACAAAGGATTCCTTCAGTCAGGAAGCAGCCAGGCTTTGAAGCTGCAAGGCCATTCAACGCTAATCAAGCTGGCCAATTGCACCATTCAAACTTGCCTCAAACAGACAAGAGTTCTTTCTCCCACCCTGGACATTATTATTCCATAGGGACATAAACCCCACTGGCCTAGTTTCCAACAGACCTCATAACTTCTGAGCATGCCTGCCATAAATGTGGGCAAAATGACAGGAGAGAATGCTTCTGGAACATGGCCAGACAACCCAGATAACTCACAGCAAGCAGTGATTCTGGCCATGAAAGCCTTCAACAACACATTATCCTTCATTCTCTCACCCATTCCTTCTTTCTCTTTTATTCTCATTTCCCTTTATCAGTCTCACCTTCCCCACTCCCACCTTTCCTTCTCTCCTTCTTTCCTTTCTCTCCCCCTTCCTTCCTTTACTTCCTCCCTCGTCTCTGGTTCCTTTTCCTTCCTCCCTTCTCTTTCCTTATTTCTTTTCTTCCTTCCTTGTTTGCCATCCCGTCCTCACCCCACTTCTACCTCTATTCCTTCTCTACTTTCCTTCCTTCCTTTCTTCCTTCCTTTTCCCTGCCATTTCTCCTCTTGACCTGCACAAAATAAGAGAGGTTGGGATTCCAGCAATATATGCTATCTGATCTTTGAATGCAATTTACTTTCATATGGGTAACTGTTTTGCTTAGTGGAGTGGAAATTTCTCCAGTTGCAATGTGTTTTTAAAGGTCTGGAATGGCACTTGGGTCTCTTTCAGCTAGTCAGTTGGCGATTTTTGACCCAATCAGGTGGGCAATTTGGAGATTTGCCCAAGGGAAGGATTTGTCCTTTTGCATTGGTTCTCTAAGTGGTCTTGACCTGTTTGGAGATATTGGCATGGCATGGTAGATTTTTTCTGTGGTCCCTTTGACAGTTTTGCCCCTGAATATTGTGGTTTTATTTCATTTCCCTTTGCATTATTATTATTATTGATGACACAAAGACATAGTATGACACAGCAAATGAGATATATATGCTGGATTTCGCATCACAAAATCACAAGTTGAACACTTCCAAAGTGTTTAGGACTGTGTGATGTATTATTATTATTGTTATTATTATTATTATTATTATTATTACTATTATTATTATTATTTATATCGCTTGTATATTGAACATTTCTGGACAGAACTCAATGCTAGATGGTAAAAGGGGGCCTTAATTCAAAAGTTGAGTCTATCGTATCCTGAAATGCTTGCTGGGACTACAGGTGTTTTGTATTTCAGATTATGGAATACCAGCGCATGCATGCATACACACACACACACACACACACACACACACACACAGAGTAGAGTCTCACCTATCCAACATAAACAGGCCAGCAGAATGTTGGATAAGCAAAAATGTTGGATAATAAGGAGGGATTAAGGAAAAGCCTATTAAATGTCAAATTACATTACGATTTTACAAATTAAGCACCAAAACATCATATTTTACAACAAATTGACAGAAAAAGCAGTTTAATACATGGTAACATTATGTAGTAATGACTGCATTTACGAATTTAGCACCGAAACATTGCAATGTATTGAAAACATTGACTACAAATACATTGACTACTAAAAGGCAGACTGTGTTGGATAATCCTGATTTTAGAGGGTTTTTTTAATACTGGGGGCCAGATTCCCTTTCGGTGGCCTTTTAATTCCTAAGCACCCTCAGGGCTCTTCCACACAGCCATATAACCCAGAATATCAAAGCAGAATAACCCACAATATCTGCTTTGAACTGGGCTATTTGAGTCCACACTGCCCTATATCCCAGTTCAATGTTTGGTGCTAAATTTGCAAATATAGTAATTCCTACATAACATTACCATGTATTTAACTGCTTTTTCTGTTGATTTGTTGTAAAACATGATATTTTGGTGCTTAATTTGTAAAATCATAATGTAATTTGATGTTTAATAGGCTTTTCCTTAATCCCTCCTTATTATCCAACATTTTCGCTAATCCAATGCTTTTATCTTTCAGTGATTGGTTTGGGGGGAGGGCTGCCAAAATTCTGTTTGCTTACACTTGAAAATTACCTAGGGCCAGCCCTGATTACTTACAATAACAATAAAGTAGCTCAGCCTTTTTATTCCCATATTGCAGACGGAAGGCTAAGGCAAAATGATAATGGTTAAGGCCACATCCTCGAAACATGACAGAGGAAAGATCTGAAGCCACAACTTCCTAGTTCAGTCACAGTTTATCTCTGAAATACAAACCCTGTGTGTTCCATTGCATTATAGTCTTTGGCTTATGAAAGAATGGAATGAAAAATAGATGCAGAATTTAGCATCAGACAAAACAGGATGATATAACATGAGGACTTTAAAAAATGCTCTTCCAGCCATAAACATTATTGACAGCCCATGCTTTTTTCCCCAAGAAAAAGTTGATAGACAAACAGTGAAAAATAGGGAAGAGAGGAGAAAGGAGAAGGAGATGAGACGGTTAAATATATAATAATTCCTATCTCCTAGAGTCAGACAGATATAATAATATTGAAATATATGAACGAGGTGAACTTGTGTGCATTTGTGTCTGTACATGCATTCTTGTTCTCTGTCTCCTGCTCTCCAACATAAATGTCTATCTTCTAAAAGACTATTCTTGGGGCCCCATCTACACTGCCATATCAAATCCAGATTATCTCCTTTAAACTGGATTATATTATTCTACACTTTTGTATAATCTAGTGCAAATCAGATAATCTGAATTACATATGTCAGTGTCGATGGGGCCTTGGTGGTGAAACACCACCAGTCCAAGGAGTTTTCCTGTACTGAGTTTTATTGACACTCATGATTTACTTCTGCCTCTCTTACCCCCTTTTAGAAACTATAGTGACTTTTTATATTCTCCCTGCTGTGCCAATAAACTGTGTAGAGCCCCAGAGAAGCCAATAGTATTACAGTTATTTTCAGTACATTAGGATCTGGCCCAGTGGTCTAGCTATCATAAGAACTCCAATAAGGAGTTAATGAAGAAGTAACATATATGTTGAAATTTCCAGCTCTTATGCCTGGGAATATCAAAAAGAATGGAAATTACCTTTCTAAAATAGGAGATGAGATTACTGCATTTCATGGTCTTTGGCTGGCTTCTCTGTGAAATCAAAGACTTATTAACTTCCTAGGCTTTTCTGCCCTCCCTGATGAATTACATTCTAGCCTTAAAAAAATCGTAGATCTTTGCCAGAAATGGAGGTAAAATGATATATCCATGAGGTCAGAGCCGGCCCTAGGTATTTTTCAAGTGTAGGCAGAATTTTGCCCCCCACCCCAAACCAATCACTGAAAAATAAAAGCATTGGATAAATGAAATGGTTGGATAAAAAGGAGGGATTAAGGAAAAAGCCTATTAAACATCAAATTACATTAAGATTTTACAAGTAAAAAGGTAAAGGTTTTCCCTGACGTTAAGTCCAGTCATGTCTGACTCTGGGGGTTGGTGCTCATCTCCATTTCTAAGCTGAAGAGCCGGCGTTGTCCATAGACATCTCCAGGTCATGTGGCCGGCATGACTGGATGGAGCGCTGTTACCTTCCCGCCGGAGCAGTACCTATTGATCTACTGACATTTGCATGTTTTCAAACTGCTAGGTTGGCAGGAGCTGGGGCTAACAGCGGGCGCTCATTCAGCTCCCAGGATTTGAATCTGGGATCTTCTGGTCCGCAAGTTCAGCAACTCAGCGCTTTAACACACTGTGCCACCAGGGGCACCAAGATTTTACAAATTAAGCACCAAAACATCATGTTTTACAACAAATCAACAGAAAAAGCAGTCTCGACTGCGCCCCCATATGTTTTGCGCCCGAAGCGACCGCTTAATTTGCCTCATTGTTGGACCAACTCTGCATGAGGTATTCTTAAACCAAAAATGGGTCTTTACACTTGAATCTATTGTTTTGATTTTGTTTTTGTTTTTTAAAAAAGGTTTCTTAATTCATTTAATTTTGACCATAATTTGGCCTGCACTCACCATTATATCATGTATCTGGAAATCCCCCTTGTTACTGTCATGGCCCAATTCTATGCTTATTCACTGCTAGCTGTACTACCTCAGGTTCTTTGTCATTCTCAGGATGGCTGAAGGAGCAATCCACAACCTGTGGGTCATGTCCTCACACTAGTTGATACCACATCTTCTTACCACTCTAACATCAATGACTTGGATTCTGAAAACTCTTGGCAGAAGGATCTTCATATTAGCCAAGGGGAGATTTCTCTTATTTTCCTTTTCTACACTCCCTTGCAATCTGAAAAGCCTTTCCAGAGGGTCAAAAATCAGGTAGCGGAGATACCTTGAGTGAGTTGCTTTCATCCAATTTTGCCTATTTGTCCCTGAATCCAACAACATCCCATGTGCTCATGTAATGGAGACATCAGAAGATTTCTTCAGTCTGACTTTCTGGAAAGGCTTTCCAAGACAGCAGAGACTGAAGAACAGTAGAAAGAAGGAAGAGATTTGAACTTTTGTCTAGTTATAGGTAAATTACAGCCCTGCTAGCTAGCATCCCAACCTGGGTTCCCCAAATAATTGTCTCCATAGCATTATCTATTATACACAATCTATCATCCAAACATTTGACCTGTACAGACTTTGTTTTGTTTCTGAATTTGTTGAATTGTGTTATTTTGCCAAAACTACTTTATTAGTATCTGAGTGGTACTGTTAATTTCAACCCATCTTCAGGTCTTTCAGATATATTGTAGGAGATATATCTGTGTTGTTGTTAACCACTATCAAGTTAACTTTAACTTATGGTAACCCTATGAATGAGAGACTTCCAAGTCATCTTGTCTTCATCAGCCCTGCTCAGATATTGCAGTTCATGGATTCCTTGATTGACTCTTTCCCACTGTAATGTAGTCTTCATCTTTGCCAATTACCTTCCACCTTACCAAGCATTATTGTCTTTTCTAGTGATTCATGTGCCTTCATATTACATCAAAGTATGACAGTCTCCCTAGAAGCCAAGTGCTTGGGAGTTGAGGCCTGCTTTGTTCTAGGACCCATTTGTCTTTTTATCAGTCCACGGTGCCTGTAGAACTCTCCTCCAGCAACATATTGCAAATGAGTTGTTTTTCTCTCTGCCAGAAATGTGCCAGTTGATTCAGTAAGACTTGATTTAATTCAGAGGGAATAGGAGTGGGTTGCAGTGTGGCTCCTATATGCCACTCGTGGTAGGAAAAACATGTCTAGACTGAGAGGTGGACAAAGTAATAATTGGCTTCTGCACTTTTCACCCATGGCAGATGGCTACTGAAGCCTTGCCCAGTATAGGCAGCATGAGTGACATGAACTGTGTATTATTCTCAAGCAAAGTAAACACATTGAGCCCTCAGTGATGTTCATTTTGACAGAATGCCTTAGAGTCCTGGCATCTAAATATAGTAAGGAATGGAAAGAAAATGAGAACTGTAGCTAGCTTACCAAAACCAAACTGAGGAACTGAGAAGTTTATTTGTTCTAAAAAGTTATTTTAACTTTTTTAACATTGTGAAGAAGATTGGTACAGTAGAGTCTCACTTATCCAACACTCACTTATCCAACATTCTGGATTATCCAATGCATTTTTGTAGTCAATGTTTTCAATATATCGTGATATTTTGGTGCTAAATTCATAAATACAGTAATTACTACATAGCATTACTGCATATTGAACTACTTTTTCTGCCAAATTTGTTGTCTAACATGATGTTTTGGTGCTTCATTTGTAAAATCATAACCTAATTTGATGTTTAATAGGCTTTTCCTTAATCCCTCCTTATTATCCAACATATTTGCTTATCCAACATTCTGCCGGCCCGTTTATGTTGGATAAGTGAGACTCTACTGTACTTCAACTCACTTGGCCTATGAGAGAAATGAAGAATTGAATTTTTTTTTCGTATCAGGAGCAACCTGAGTCGCTTCTGGTGTGAAAGAATTGGCCGTCTGCAAGGATGTTGCCCAGGGGACACCCGGATGTTTTTGATGTTTTTACCATCCTTGTGGAGGCTTCTCTCATGTTCCCGCATGGAGCTGGAGCTGATAGAGGGAGCTCATCCACGCTCTCCCCGGGTGGGATTTGAACCTGGCAGCCTTCAGGTCAGTAACCCAACCTTCAAGTCACAAGGCTTTACCCCTCTACGCCACTGGGATTTTTTAACATTGTTATTTTTTTTAACATCGTGAAGAAGATTGGTACTTCAACTCACTTGGCCTATGAGAGAAATGAAGAATTGCATTCTTAGTGTGTGTGGGAGAGCTGAAGAATCTTTACCAAACTCTTCAGTAATTATGTTTGGAATCCAAACCCAATGTGACTTTGGTATACTAGACCAATTCTACAGTGCCATATCATATTGAAGGTTTTAAAAGCAATATGCATGGTAATACCTGTTTCAAAGAAAACAGGTCATGGCCAGATCCACTGACGTATTGCAGGCAGCCCTACAGACCCAAGCCTATGTGTTCTGACCATTTTAGTGAAGATTAATGCAAGTCAAAGCCGCAAATAAGTAGAGGTGCCTGTGTGACCTTTTGATTACACTGCGCCAAAACAACAGGGTTGCTTTGGAGTCTCAGGCAATGGACTCAACTACATGGACCCAATAACCTGACTTAGTGAACTGGATCCTGGCTATCCACTTCTGATGGGTATAATGAGGTTAAATAGCTTAAGGTCTGTGGGGAGGGGGATTATCTGGAGTTTTCTTGAGACATTGGAGCATCCTTGTGGATACAGTGCAGTATGGACAGCAGGTTGCATGGGCACCTGTGTTGATGTCACCATGGAGCGTCCTCAATGGCCCAGAGCTCTCATGGACTTCTATAGCTGTCTGAGAATAGCAGCATGGATAGTAAAGAGACAATCCAGTGGGGCCAATACAGTCTCTGCCTGGTTGGATCATCTGGACTCCAACTAACCACACAGGTTCAGGACAGTGTGTCTGGAACATTTTTGTAGTAAGCTGCCCCCAAATTAACCAGCCAATGTAGACAAACCCTATATCTATCAAACTCACCTTGTGTATGTTCTTGATTTGTTCTTCCAATAAGCATAGTCCTTCCTTTCTCCAGTTTACTTGCTTATTAAATAAAGTTTTATGTAAATGTACCATTTCCCCTCACTTCTTTCCAAAAGAATGGTCATTCATTAGTTCACATCTTTGAAGCTTACAAACACTGCAGGCCTCAAGAAAGAATAAGCCAGTAAAGAAAAGAGAGAGGTGCTCAAATGACATATTTCCTTGCACAATTTGATTTTACAGTATCTGACTTCAATTCCTAGACATTAAAATTACTAATATGCAATTTGTTTAATGTAATGGCTATGCTTGGGACTTATTTTTCCTTGAAATGCAGATATAGTAGCTGAATCTATCTGCTAGAGAAAAACAACAATAGAATTTAGGAATTTCTGGCTAAGTTACATTCATTATATTTATTTATTTCCAACATTTTTACCCCACCCTTCTCACCCGAGGGTACTCAGGGTGGCTATAGAGATATATAGAGATGTTTCTAATAAACCCCACCACGCTTTTGATATTTAATCTTGTTTTCCAAATGCTGATGCACACCTGCTTTCTGTCAAAATACAGAGCCTGGATTTTCAGAGAACTGCAGTTCAAAAACTCTGGCTGTAAGGGAATCCATTTAAAAATATTGTGGTTTTCAAATATAGGTCTCAGTTTGTATGACTAACTTCATGCTGCCTAAAGGAGTTTCTGGCACATTTCAGAAATAGCTTCTATATATTATATACTAGCTTGGGGTGCCCGGGTTATTAGTAGTGGGCATTGAGTTGTTTTGGATATTATGAATGGGCCCATTGATGCAGATCTATGGCTGATGGGGTTTGCAGTAGTTTCTGGATGGGGTGAAGGTACTGGAAATCCCATCGTTTGTGGTCAATCCTCCAAAAAACCTCAGCAGTATATAAGAAGAGTCATGGGGGTGTGTGCCATCTTTGGTACAGATACATGACTGAGGGGGTTAGGAATAGTCTCTGGATGTGGGTGAAGGTACTTCAGATCCTATCATCCATGTTCCATTGTTCACCAAATTCTCCAGGGTTGAAAGTCATAGGGAGTTTGTGTTCCAGGCTTGGTCCTAGTCTGTCATTGGTGAGGGTTGTGTGGTCTGTAAAGCAGGTGATGGTACTGCAAATTCCTTCATACGCGGTCCATCCTTGTCCAAACTGCTCCAGATGCATCTTTTATGGGGGGTTGCAGTGGCCTGTGGGAGTCAGATCCCAGGGCGGAAGTATACACCGCCGCATACATACATACAAACAAACATACATACCCACAAACACTGACTTTTATTACTATATACCTGGTTGGGTACCTGGCGATGCCCGAGTTATTTGAAAAGGGATTTTAATTTTTTTAATGAATTATCCCATTAATAAAATGCATAAGGTTGTAGATAAGGACAACATCCACAACATCCTGTGGCGCAGGCTCGTGAGCAGCTTGCTGCAGTAAATCACTCTGACCATGAGGTCATGAGTTCGAGGCCATCCCGTGGCGGGGTGAGCACCTGTCAATTAAAAAAAATAGCCCCTACTCGTTGCTGACCTAGCAACCCGAAAGATAGTTGCATCTATCAAGTAGGAAATAAGGTACCACTTATAAAGTGGGGAGGCAAATTTAACTAATTTATGACGTTGGAATGAGGAAGTGCCGTCACAGTGGATGATGTCTCGGTTCTGTGTGTATATGGGCATTGAATGTTAGCCATATATGTATATAATGTGAGTCCCCTGAGTCCCCTTCAGGGTGAGAAGGGCGGAATATAAATACCGTAAATAAATAAATAAATAAATAAATAAATAATGTTGTCTGAGGGGATGTTCGATTCTGGCCACAGGGGGGAACAGCTGCTTCATCATCCACTGTGACAGCACTTCCTCATTCCAACGTCGTAAATTAGTTAAATTTGCCTCCCCACTTTATAAGTGGTAGCTTATTTCCTACTTGATGTGGTGCTACAGTAGAGTCTCACTTATCCAACATAAACAGGCCGGCAGAATGTTGGATAAGCGAATATGTTGGATAATAAGGAGGGATGAAGGAAAAGCCTATTAAACATCAAATTAGGTAAAATGGCATCCTGTTTTGAGGCTTGGGAGGGCGGGGCCAGCCTCCTTGGCCTGCAAATATGTGGCAGAAGGATCAAGGGGGGGTTGGATTGGGGGTTCGTGGGTTAGAAATGTTCCTAAGCATGAAAAGGCATCCTTTAAAAGATAAGAATGAGGTTCTCTTCAGTCTGTTATAAACACTGTTGTCTTACCTTGTAGAAGGGGACTGCTGTTTCCCAATGAGGCAGGGAAAAGCTGAAGAGGTAAAATGGCGTCCTGTTTTGAGGCTTGGGAGGGCGGGGCCAGCCTCTTTGGATGTGTATGGGTTTGGGATGATGTGTGTCAAGTTTGGTCCAGGTCCGGCCTTCCTGGTGGTGGCAGTGGTGTTTTTTATTACCAAAGTGTAGGCCGAAAGCTGTTAACTGTCCCAAAGCTAGCATAGTTCTGAGGAGATAAGTAGGCCGAACGAAGCCAGTTGGTAGTAGTTTTTCCCTCAGCAATCCCAGTGGCCTGTGAAAGTGGCGGCCAATCAGAGCTGGCCCATATTCCGGCCGGCCAATCAGAAAGCTGATCCATATTCCGCCAGGCCAATCAAAACGCGAGCACATATTCCGCCAGGCCAATCAAAACGCTGATACATACTCCGATTTCACTTTTATTATATATATAGATATAGATGACAACATTTGTAAAGAACTCTTCTGAATTGTGGCCATTCCCATTGCATTTTGTTTACGATTGTGTCTTGAATGGCTTCTATTAAAATCAGGAAGGCTTCTGCTACAGTCTTCATTTGCCCAATTCATGGGGTTTATTCCAGGTTGCAAGATTGCAGTTTTTTTTAACCCTTCACAGACTTCATTGCTTTTGCTTGGTGTTATATGTGAGCAGGATGTAGCCTACAGTGTGCTCCTGCACACATTTACTTGAAAGCAAATGTAGGAGTACAGTCTAAACATCTCTAAGCTTTGAGTTTGTCCTCTGCTGAACTCTTTTTCTTTTTCTCCCTGTGAAGCACAGCTATTTTAAAAATATCAAAAACAACAATCACCTTCCTCACATCTAAAGTGAAATATCTTTTCAAAGTATTCCTTCATTCCAATGACATGTCAGCATTACCCATTTCCAGCTGAAATACTCTGTATATTGTGGCTCTTCTCCTGCACTTTGCACGCCATTACTTGTCTCCCCTTTTCAAAGTCACAGCTAATCCATTGCTTCTTGCTAAGAGAGCACAGCAGCATCAAGTACTAACCATGTATCTTTAATAAATTGTCATATTCATTTATCTTCCTCAGCAGCTCCCACATCCCTCTCCAGCTGTGCTGCTACAGTTTAAGATTAATAATTGTTTAACATCCATCACACATACAGAGAATTGTCCTTGCACATTTAACTCTTGACCAGAGACCAGTAGGCAGAGCTTGTCACTTTTTGTGTCTCTCCCAATGTTTGTGGATGTGTGAGAGGAGATAAAAAAATTTGGACAGAGGAACTTGCAGATTGTTGTTGTTGCTGAACAAAGAAACAAGCCATATCAGATAGCAGAGAATCAAGTATACAGACAGAAACAAGTTGGAGACTGAGATAAGAACATCTTATTATATGGCGTATACAAATAGACAGGAAATCTGAATTGCTCAGTCACCATAATCATGCTGGGTGGTAGTCTTAGTAAGTTGCATGAGTCGATCTTATTTTTCTGTCTGATTCTTAATAAATGCAAATATTTAGTAACAATTTAATACTTCCTATAATTGTAAAAGGAAGCACATGTGTGTATATACACACAAAATATTTGTATTTTTACAACTAATATGAAGTCAGCATACTAGATCTATACAAGGCAAGAGAGATGCTTGGTCATGTTCACCTACTGAGTTCATATCTGAGCTAAGATTTGGAGCAAGGACTGTTGAACTAAACTTTTATGGGTTCAGTTATGATGTGTTAGCAGCAGCATAGATATTATTCTTGGCTACTATTGTGTTAAGGAGGTAGGGACATTCCATGGTTCTGTTGCCTGCCGCTACTGGAAGGGGAACTGTGCCTTAGGCTGCATCTACACTGCCATTTCATGCAATTTGGGTATTGCTTTATCCTGGTGCGTCTATACAACACAAGCAGGCTAATGCGGCTGGACCCTGGGTTTAAAAAACACTGGGGAAGGTCTGAATCCTGCTGCACTCTGGATTTTATCACTGCTCAGAGCTGAACTAAAGGTTTTGGGTGCTAGAACTTCTTTCTTCAGTGATTTAAGCACTGGCAGAGCTCCAACTTGGAGCAGTGGTAAAATCAAGAAGGAACTCACCACCCCTCAAGATGTTACTAGACTTCAACAGCCCTTAACCTTAGCAAACATAGTGGTGGTGGTGGTAAGAATTGTAGTCCAATAATATCTGGAAGACTGTAAGTTGCCAATGCTTGCTCTAGGTAGGAAATGGGTCTTTACATTGCAGTGCTCCTTCCAGAGAAATATATTACACTGATGATTCTGCAATGTCAGAAGAGAGTGTTCTATAGTTAAATAAACAGTCTATTTAGCATTTCAGTTGTCAAAAATAAAAATCTGATTATGTTTTGCACCAGCTTACTTTTTGTACAATCTGCTGTAAGAAGCAGAGGGACGAGTTTTATTTTTGCAATTTGTACACTATCCGGTGTCTCTCTCAGATTAATTTTAGTATCAGATCCTCCCTCTGGATGCTTGCATTGTGTGAAAAGCAGAGCTTGACCAGATGGTAGTTTTCCTCTTGGCTGTTTCTCTTTTTTATTACAAAGAAAGAAAGAAATACTAACTAACGTGGATTTTTAATGCAGTAATTGCTCTTTTATATTGTTCCACCAGTATTGATCCTGCTTGCACACAGTTAGGTATTTGGAATAGCAAGAATCACCAGGGAGATTGTACTATATAAGTAATAATTCTTTTATTCCTCCTTTTTTCAACATAAAAAGTGATGAACAATTGTCCCCCATTCATTAATGTTTTTTCAGAAGATAATTATGGTTTCGATTGGTTCTGTAGGGGTCTGTAGGATTGGTTCTGCCAAGTAGCAGAGTAGTTGCTAGTATTTGACCTACTAGTATCATATGGAGAAGCACCAAGGTTCTGACATTGGCAAAAGTGCCCCAGTATCATAATCCCACTTAATACCGTAGAAATAGTGCATCTGTACATACATATTTTTGGTGGGATCACCATTAATGGTTTAGCCTAGTTTATAATATGATTTCTAACTACCATATATAATCATGTTTAAGTCAACCTCATGTTTTAGTCAGGATCAGGTTTTGTGGGGAAAATTATGAATTTTTATATGACCAATGGATAAGTTGAGGTCATTCTGTGGATGACCACCCCAAGGTCATTTTGGGGCTAGCTGCTCCTGATGGCTGCCACCATGTCCCAGCCTATGTATTCCAAAAGGCCGGAAGTGGAGTCATAGTGGAGAGGGTTGATGCATCTTTTAGGTTCTCTCTGGATAGAGTTGGCTTTTGCCTTCCACCATTCTACTCAAAGAAGGGGGTGGTTTAAAATTAGAGATAAGGTACAGTTCTCACATTAATCTGTGCAGAAGTTGACCCAATTTTTTGGGGTTGATTTTTTGCCAAATATTTCTAGAGTTAGACATAAATATATAGGGTAACCTGCAAATTAGGGAACATTAATGGAAGAACAAAAGGATGAAAGAATTCCCAGAAAGTAAAGTGTTCTGCTAGTTTAGGCATTTGTTGCTATACTGTGGCACCCAGATCCAAGATATGTCTACTCAACAGTAAGTCCTGTAACACTGAATGGAAATTGCACCCACATAGGCAGGCATATTTATGAGTCTTCTTTCTGCTTGGCTTTTCCACATGGATGCTCCTATCTTTGAGTGTACATGGCTCATTGTAGTTTGGTGAAGCATCATCACTATTTGGTAGCAAAGAGTAAAGACCTTGTAAAACTACAGTGCCCATGATGCCATCACACTGAACCATGGCAGTTAAAGTTGTGTCAAACTATTTATTTACTATATTTATAACCCGCCCTTCTCACCCCGAAGGGGACTCAAGAGCAGCTCACAAATCATGGAAAAAATTCAATGCTGTATAACGCACACAATAAAAATATAGCAACTCAATTTACAACAATTAAGACATATAAATACAATAAACAGATCAAAAACGGTTTAAACACATTAAAAACAAATTACAATGTACAAAGTGCAGAGTCTTAAATCTCACACTGCTTGACTTTCCATAGTCCTTATCCAATCTACTACACTGAAGTCGGATTCCATGTAACACTACTCTCCGAATGCTTGTGTGTAAAGCCATGTCTTTAACTTTTTCCTCAACAACAGGAGGGAAGGAGCCAGTATGACTACATTAATTCTATAGATGCACTTCCTTTGACATCTTCCTTTCTTCTCTCTTTTTAACTATCCTGCCTTCTGGGAGCTGTGGCTGCAGTTTCATAGTGAAACTGCTCCTCAGCTGAAGATCCTGAAGGAACTTATACCACCTTACCTCCATGCTATGATTAAAAAACAACAATACTTTTCTTGAGAGAAACTGTAAAAACACATAACATTTATTTATCATTTCTATGTCCCAATAGATTTTCTGGGAGAAGGGCTAGGATGTTTAAGCTGAACATCTCTCCTGTAAAGCAAAAACACAGTCTTAAAGAAAAATGATAAAAACCTTAAACAAGAAATCTCCTGTCTGAATAATTGTTAAAAAAAGGTCTTTCTATAAAGTAGAGAAGATGATAAAGATAACTTGCCTAAGCTAAAATGGAGTTGTCTAACGGGAGAGCATGACAAAATTCTGTATCTACTAGGTCAGTAGTTCTCAACCTGTGGGTCTTTAGATGTGTTGGCCTTCAAGTCCCAGAAATCCTAACAGGTGGTTAACTGGCTGGGAGTTGTAGGCCAAAACACAGGTTGAGAACCACTGTACTAGGTCTTAAGTTAGGGCAAGCAGATGTACCATTTTTCTCCCACTACAAAGCCAGTAATACTGCAGTAGATATTCTTCCTCTTCTCCTTAAACTGAACCTTTTGGAAGATAATTTGAATATGTTTTTCTCCTAATCTTTTCTTGTTTGGCAAAAAAAAAATGTAACAATTACGTAGCTTTCAGTCTAATCCTTTAAGAGAAGGTGGACAGGGATCTAAATTGCAAATAGGAATATTATAATTTCTTTATTGGTACAAAATTACTCAGTGGAATAATATAGAATGTTTTCACAAAAGCCTGAAAAGACCTGTATGACACATGCACTCTGGTGAGTAGTTAACTGTTTGTATTTTAATATGCTGTGGCTTATAACTGTCGTATGTTTCTGTGGATGTTAACATTTTGTGCATAGGCCACTCAGCAAGTTGGATAGCACACAGGTTGTGAGCCCAAAATTGAAAAAACGACTCAGAGCTCTAAATAATGTTCTAAATAATTTTGAAAATGGTGCTCTGACCCCTAGTTGTAAAGATAGATACAATTATTAGGAACTAAACAATTCATTCAATGCAGAGGGTTTAAAAGAGGCGGTGGTCTCTCCCCTGCTGAAGAAACCAGATTTAGATCGTTCGGTTCCCTCCAGCTATCGCCCAGTTTCGAACCTCTCGTTCCTGGGCAAGGTGATTGAGAGGGCAGTAGCGGAGCAGTTGCAACAGTTCCTAGACAACACAGCCGGATTAGATCCCTTCCAGTCCGGCTTTCGTGCAGGACACGGGACAGAGACTGTGCTGGTCTCCATCACGGATCACCTTCGATGCCAGCTTGATCAGGGCGGGTCGGTGTTGCTCGTGTTATTAGACCTCACTGCAGCATTTGACACAGTCAATCATAATCTTTTGACCCACCGCCTTGCCGTTGTTGGAGTCAGGGGGACAGCTTTAAATTGGCTGGCCTCCTTTCTTTACAACTGTGGACAGCGAGTGGAGAGGGGAGGCCTGGTCTCTGAAAGGTCCCCTCTACTTTGTGGGGTGCCTCAAGGGGCCATTCTCTCCCCTCTGTTGTTTAACATCTATATGCGACCACTTGCTCAGTTGGTCCGAGATTTCGGGCTCGAGTGTTATCAATATGCTGACGACACTCAGCTTGTGTTAAAGATGGAAGGCCGACCGGATTCTGTACCCGACAATTTTCATCAGTGTCTCAAGGCCATTATTGGATGGTTACGTTCCAGTAGGTTAAGGGTGAATCCAGCAAAGACGGAGATCCTATGGCTGGGCCGACCGGGCAGTGGGGATATCCAGTTGCCAATCCTGGATGGTGAAGCGCTACGCCCGTCTTCACTAGTAAAGAGTCTGGGAGTCCTCTTGGACCCTTCACTGACGATGGAGGCCCAGGTCTCTGCCGTTAGCAAAACCACATTTTTTCATCTTCGGCAGGCTAGACGGCTAGCCCCCTATCTGTCTAGGGACAACCTGGCTACGGTGATCCAGGCTTCGGTCATCTCGAGACTGGACTACTGTAATGCCCTTTACATCGGCCTTCCTGTGTCGGTGATACGGAAGCTCAAATTGGTGCAAAATGCAGCTGCCCGGCTCCTTGCGGGAGTCCCGATGAGATGCCACATAACACCAATCTTATGGCAGCTGCACTGGTTACCAATTGAGCACCGGATCACTTTCAAAGTGATGGTACTTACCTTTAAGGCCTTACATGGTCTAGGGCCGATGTACCTGAGGGACCGCCTCACTCCCTACAAACCCCAGAGATCCCTCCGTTCTGAAGACCAAGACCTGTTGGAAGTCCCCAGTTTTAAGGCCTTGCGTCTAACAGCAACTAGATGCAGAGCCTTTTCAGCAGTGGCACCATCTCTCTGGAACACCTTGCCACCTGAAGTCCGTGCCTTGCGGGACTTGTCAGCTTTCCGCAGGGCATGTAAGACACACCTGTTTCGGCAGGCCTTTGAGTTCTGTTAGATGTTTTAAAAGGTGCTTTTAGGATGTTTTTAAGATATTTTTAAAGATGTTTTAAAGATGTTTTAAGATGTTTTTAAATTGTTGATTTTAGCCGGTTCTTGTAAGCCGCCGCGAGCCCTAGGGGAGTGGCGGCATATAAGTTTGAAAAATAAATAAATAAATAAATAAATGTTTCAATTCAGAGACCCTAAGTTGAAGAATAACCTTTATATACTAATGCATATTTCCTTGCTTGTGACTCATAACAATGTGTCCTCCATCATTATTAAGCCAGAATGTCAGTGTTAAATAAAACAATATCTGGTGTCCTTTCATACCACACAATTAGTGCATTATGATTAATTTTAATAACTGCTATGGCTGCATCCCATAGAATTCTAGGGTTTGTATTTTCTGGAGCACTAGGACGCTGGATGAGGATTTCAAATACCCTTCCCCAAACTGCAAACCCCAGAATCCCACAGGTTGGACTGTGGGAGTTGAAGTGTAATCATAATGATACAGTCATGTATAGTTGTGGCAGGGCCCTAAATTTTATTGCTGCTCCTCTTGCAATAATTTCTCAAGTATTTAGGAGACCATGGTTGATATCTTATAGGTAGTTGGCAGAGCATAATGCTTTGCTTGTGCGTGGTTGTCTCCTTTCTACCCTGACCCATACAACTGATTCTTGCTAGAGTCACCAACCCCAACTGATTTGTTGCTGGAGAACATGGTAGGGTGTCCAGGCTATGTCTGCCTCAGTTTCTCTAGTAAAGATATAATTCTCACATATATATCATTTAGGGCTTTCCAATTCTTTGGGGAGATGTATTTGGAGCATGTAGTTTGAGTACTTATGATATGAAGTCTCTGTGTGCACAGTTTAAAATGTGTAATTTCAACCAAGGGGAGGGAGTAATCCAATGTGTATCTTTTTATAGGAAGTGCATTCATTGAGTGAATTCATTGGGGCATGTTACCTGACAAGTATATTCAGAATTGTGTTTTATGGGTGATTTTCTCTTCGCCATTATTTTGATTTCTGGGGGAAAGGTATGAGAGGAAGGAAGGAAAGAGAAAGGAAGGATGGAAAGAAATGAAAGAAAATAGTGAATATATAAATGAGAGGGAGGGAGGAATCATGAAGAAGTTGCAAACCATTAGGCAAAAGTATATAACTTTTTTCAAGTTAAAAACAAGATAGGTTCTTTAAATTTGTAAGTCGAAACATGTATCTTTCTTGCAAGTTTCTTGTATATATATGCTTTGGATACTATAGGGAAGGGTTAACACTCCTGTAACATTTGTTTTGCGGTCCCATGCCCCTCTTCAAAAGATTTCACCCTACTTTCTGTCCCTGTGAAAAAGTGGAAACAAGGAGTGGCAAGAAAGCTTCAGTGGAGACCCACTTTCCCCATGATAACTGTTTCAGGAGTGAAATTCCCTTGCTTGGGATAGATTTCTCCCACTTCCTGTTGTCTCTGTATATATGAGGTGTGTGTGTATCTCAATTTCTTTTTCTCATGTAGGAAAAACAGAACCTTACACAGTCTTCAGTTAGCATGCCTAGGACCAAATTATCTTCTCACTTTAAGCATAGTAATTTAATCCCCTGCAACCTATGGTCTGCCAGAATAGTAGCTATAAAGCATCTAATATTAGGAACTGATAACATTTACCACAGGCTGAAAAATATGGTATACTAAACATTTCTCAGGAAAAAGGATTGGCTGTTCTCATTTCACAGCATTTTTCAGTTAACATTCATGTGGCTCTTTCTGAGCCTTAAGAATATATAGCCATTTGAACTAATTTGAGATGATTGCTTTTTCTTTCTTTCATTACATCAATAGCAGCTTAGTAAATGATATTTCACTTTTAGTTTTAGATACATTTCTCCTATGCACTTAATGTTTCCTGTTCCATATACATTTATTTTTGGTACAGAAAAGAAAATGAGTGTGTAATAAAACAGCTTAGATGGGGAGGGGGTGAGGTGGGGGACTTGAATAAACTAAACATTCATCTGATGATTTCAACTACTTGGTGACTAGGTTTGTTTTGTTCCATATGGCAGGGTTGTTGTTGCTTTTGTAGGGGGGGCGGGGCGGGGGCGGAGGAATAGAAATGCTAAGGCTGGAATACTATTTGGAGAGAGGAAGAAACAATTCTTCACTCCCAAGATAACAGGTGCCATTCTTCTCATAAATCAAGATGGAAAAAAACTTTCAGAAAATGGCTTAAAGTTAAATTAGTTCATGGTTTTGGTGGAGAAAATTAATGACTGGTTTGAGGCTGAATCCTTCCAGACAAAAGCCCTGAGGAACATGTGGCTTATATGCATATCTAGGCTCTATGACCCAGATAGAAATGCAGAATCTCTTTTTATTCCACACATCCTATTTTCTGAAACCTTCCTATGTTGTGATTTGTGGATGTACTGTACCATCATCCCACAGGATGTCAGGAGATTGACTAGTTATGAAATGTCAGATCTATATAAAGCACAAACTGCCATACTGGATGGGAATATGCAAATAGAAGTGTTTTATTTTTGTTTTTCTACAGAATAAAATATAAGTTTGAATGTTATAAGAGAAGTGCTGTTCCTCTCCTAGATGATCCATGCTAATCACCTGCAGGGGAAGAAGGGAGGCAATGCCCTTGATTGGCTCCATCAGCTCAGTGGCCATCTCTGGAGCAACATAATAGTACTAGAATTGTACATTCGGCCAGTGTTGCTGAATGTAGGGAAAGGAGAGGAATGATTCCTGCATATGTGGCATATTGTTTCTGAAGGGTTATATTTTTAGCCTGACACCACTGGTAGTATTCATTCAGACAGATATAAAAAAACATGGGTGACTTCTGGGGATATTTTTTTATCTCCATGGGAATTCCATTATGTATAGAAAAAGGCTTCTGTCTATAGCAATGTTTATAGATGCTGAATGAAGGGTATATCCCACAACACTTAAAACTCAGAGCCAGAAGAACTATGGTCACATCAGCCAGAATACTGTTTTGATAACTGTCAATCTTTTTTCTCTCTTTCTACTCAAAATTGTAATCAGCACAGTTTTGGTGTCTTATAAATCCCAGTACTGTTGTTTTCCACGCAAAAGAAAAAAAATGTTGTTTGGGCCAAAGTCAAAGTTAACAAACATAGACTCTAAAGGAAACAGCCCTTGCTATTTATTTGCAGGATAACCTTGATTTCATGGTATTTTGCTGAGAGAAATATCCTGTAGTCATTTTTTTTTTAGAGTCAGCCATCCTACAGATAATCAGATCACATCACTGCATCAGCCAAATTTTCTACACATTGGACACTTTTTCCTTGCGTTCTTATTTGATACTCAGTTGCAAAAGTAACAGCAGATGAGTGTGTACTTATTTCTTGTATGGTTACAACATATACTAGATGTTTGATTAGCAGACCTTCTGTCATTTCTTTTCCATACTATGAAGTCTCATTATAGAAAGATGGCTCACCCAGTGTTACCACATTAAGCTTGTATGTCCATGGTGAAGCAGGCTACCTGCCCAGGTAAACATCTGTCTTTGTAGGATACAGTGTCTTAACCTTACATCATCACCACTTTCTCATGCCAGATTATCTTAGTTTACTTGGCACTGCAGAAATTGACAGCTAACCTTTGACCTAAGACAGCTGTTCATCATTTGTTAAATCTGTCTCTGGTATGTACCACTTTCAAAGCTGCTCAACAAACATATTGCACAAATCTCAAAAGCCAACCAGCTTATCATTGAATCTACACATTGCTCTTTGTTGGATCAAAAATGCTTAGTGAATTCACAAAATCTCTTCAAGCTCATCGTCACACTCAAGTGACAGTGCCTTGAGACTAGATGCCAGAGGTCCTTGAAGGATTTATGCAGTCTACATTATACCCTTACAAGAAGCAGTTCAGTGTTGTCAAATAACGCCTAAATCTTGGTGTGGTGTCTATTCTTTCATGCCATTAATACAAGATGCAACCTTGCATTAGTTTTATGCATTATACAGTAAATAATGTTTTCAGTGACAAGCAGTTAAAAGATCCCCATGCCAATTCTTCTTTCGCTCTGGGCATTCCTTTGACTACTTTCTGGTGAACACTGTGGCTGTTTGCACCAGGGATCTCCATTTCTGCCTGTTACAACATCAGTATCTTCATTTTATTCTTTGTGGAATTGATAAGTTGAACGTACACTTGCTGCTGTTCCACCAATAATGTGGAGTTTTATTTATCAACCTCACTCTCCCCATCTGTAACATAACAAAATAATTTAGAAATCTGGCTATTGATGGCTTTCATGTCTGTTAAATCTGCTCTGGGGATTAATACAAACTTTAAACAATCTGTCCAAAATGATAAACCCTGTAAAATGGGTTCTTTATTACTATCATTTTACTTTGGTCCATTGACCTTAGGGAGAGTGACCACTGAGCCAGAATCATAATAAAGATTTCAGAAATTAAACTATAGTGAGAAGTATATATGTTGGTCCCCAGATGTTTTTGGCCCATTACTCCCAGAAATCATAGCCAGTTTACCAGCTGTTGGGATTTCTGGGAGTTGAAGGCCAAAAACATCTGGGGACCCCAGGTTGAGAACCACTGTTTTAGCACATCTTCCATTCATATTTCAACAACAAAAGAAAAGAGAGAAAAGAGAGGGGCAGCGGGGTGAATCTGTAGCCCTGCACTGCTCCCTCTTGGCGATGTTTTCCCCATCACATGTGCTGGCTCAATTGCACCCAAGACAACATGGAAAGCCTCCCATGTTGGAAGGAAAGTGTCCGGTGCAGCCTGGTGTAATTAGCAAGGTGAAGCTAACCTGAGATGCGACAGTACTGTATTTTAAGAATCTTTGAGTTGCAGATCTGCATTTGATTGTTTCTGGATAAGATTGCTTAGGATTACACCACAACTAAATAGATATTAGCATCTGTTATAGCTAAGCTAATTTCTAAAGAGTTTGGTTGTTAATTCATATTGCTACAGGGTGTCCCTTTCCTGTAGTTTTTAATGTATTCACTATTTTATATGTTGTCTTACAACATCATCAGACAGGGTGAATTTTGTGTCCTAGGATGCTTTCATGACATTGTGTGACTTCCGGTGGAGGCTCTGCCCCCAACTGAGGTGAAAGTGTCACAGGTTGAAGTCTTTTGTAGTTTATTAGGAAATAGGAAATAAATAGTTCTTAAAAGGCAAAAGTAAAGTTGCAAAAGATTGTTGCAGAACGAGGCTATAAAGAATAATCCAAGAAAACATTAGGCATAAAACAAGGTTCCATTAAAGTATGACAAAGTCCCATAAACATGAACACACAAAGGCTGCAGGATAATCCGGGAAAGCACAAGCTTGTTTCTTGACTCGAACGAGACGTTGCTTTGACAAAGGTTTCTCTCTCAGCACACTTTTTAAATACCCTTTGCATAGCATGAAAGCATTTCTTTGACCTATGATTTTCCTCTTGTTTGCTATTCTAACACTTCGGCGAACCCTGAATTCCAAACGACCTCGATCCAAAGATTCAATTTCGTCAAGGCCAGACAGCTCGTTAGCGTTAGCGTCTGTCTGTATGCTATCAGACTGGGAGCTGTCCTCCCTTCCTGAATCAGTTTGCACCTGGCTAGGGCTAGCTTCAGTATCATCAACACCATTCCCTGCCGTGGGAAAGCCTCCCTGTTCCTCATCTTCCACAGCAGGAACACTCTGAACCTGACTCCCACAATTCCCATCAGAGTCATCTTCAGTGAGGGTTTTTTTAAAAAAAAATCAAAGCAAAATACAACTTGAGGGGAAACATGGATATAGAGCTTCAGAAATCAGAGTTTCATGCAGAACCACAGCAGGAATATTGGAAAAGACAACAAAGCCCAATTGCCTCAAAGCTTCTAGTGAGCTGCTTAAAATAAAAATATATTCAAATGATAAAGTCAGGAAAAAGCAATAGCATTCCTTTGCCTGTTCTTTCTGAGATCTAGTACATTTAAAACTTAACAGGAGATATACAAAGAGGACAACATAAGGCGGGGGGGGGGGGGACAAATGTGGTTCTTCCCAACATTTATAACACTATTCATACTTTTCTTGCAATCACATTGGTTTCTTTTTTAAAGTCCTGTTTGAATTTGTCCTGGTTTTTCTTGGCTGGCTGATTGTTCGATCAAAAGTTTTCATTATCTCTTTTGTTCTCATTTTTCTTAATTGAACCATCTTTCAAATGTTCTTATCAAAATTAAAGTAATACATTTTTGATTCCAGCAAAGTTCATGTTGTTACCAAGAAAAAAGCCAACTCCTTTAGCTACCATAAATTTATCACTTTACTTAATTTCATTTGGACCAGTGAGATATTTTCTCCCCTTTAGAACCCAAGTTTAATAGATTTCCACAAGGGCAAATGGTATGCCTGATGCTCCTTGGCAAGAATTCAAAAGAACAGCTATGACAAGAGCTTATTAAGAGGCTAGCAAGACACACATTAAGTTCCTGTAAAACCATAACAGCAAAATATTGTAAAGAATAGCCACAAAGCAAACAAAACATGTATACATATAAATTTTAACAGACATATTGAACTATTGACTGAAAATTAGCCTTTTATTCAAGTTACTCTTTAGCCATATTTACAAGATAAACTCTTATTTTAAAGTTGAAGTTTCATTGGGGAAATTTCCCAAGGTTATCTTCACTGGCTCCCTTCTCATCCATCTTTCTCTTCATATTTTGGCCCCCAGATAGTGTAGGATATTTGTTTAGTTCCAATACAGTAAAGTGCACTCTCAAAAGGCAAAATAAAATACAGTCATTAGGAGTCTCTCTCCCCCCCCCCCCCCGCCCCCCGAACAATGCTTTTTGTCTGTAGAAATGAAAACAAAATAACAAAAGGTGATATTTCAAGATGCCTTATCTAGCACAGATCCTGGAATGAGAAAACAATTTTGGTTTGTGTTACTTTCTAGGTAAAGGACACTTGATAGTATAAAATGAATTGTTTATTAAGCTGAGTGCCAGTTTGAGTCTGTATGTATGTAACTAAGATATCAATCTAACATGGAGCTGACCAAGAGAGCTGAGGAACACAAATGAAAAGCTTGAATAGATATATTGACATAGACATTTTGACCATTTTTAAGAGCACAAAATGTCATAGTGATCTATTCAGATACTGCACAGCTGAATTTTCTATTTTTTAACATGTTCAGCTGGGAAACTGTTCGGTGGAATGCCAGAGACGCCCATATGTTAATAATAAAAATTTTAATCTATGAACAAGAGAATTATCCTGACAAATTCATTAATGCAGTCGTCTTATACCTTATTTCTTTTGTTTCCGTTCTTCTGTTTTAGGTTTGCATGTTTCATTCCTTGCCAGATGTTCCCTATTTATTTCTTTGAATGGAAGTAACTAGATATATATAATTTTTTCTCTCCAGTTATTAGTACTCTTCTGTTGTGCTGATATAGCAGGGACTGCCCAATTAATGTCTGTCATACCACCTTTTTAGCTGCTTTTAAAATAGTCCGTTTCTCTCCTCCTCCCACTTTCCTCCTTCATCCACAGGTTACTTCAATTACTGCAATCTGAGTCGCCATCTACACTGCCATTATAATGTGGATTGAACTGGATTATATGTTCAGTTAGACTCATATAAATTCAGTGCAATTAAACTGAATTATATGAGCCTAAACTGATCATATAATGCAGGTCAATCTGAATTATAATGGCAATGTAGCTGGCCCTGAGTTAAAAGTACAAAAGGAGTTTACACTTAATTGAGGGAGGAGGTGAAGACAGAATCTTGCTCTTCTTAGTAAAAGGTAAAGGTTTCCCCTGACGTTAAGTCCAGTCATGTCTGACTCTGGGGGTTGGTGCTCATCTCCATTTCTAAGCTGAAGAGCCGGCGTGGTCCATAGACACCTCCAAGGTCATGTGGCCAGCATGACTGCATGGAGCGCCGTTATCTTCCTGCCGGAGTGGTACCTATTGATATACTCACATTGGCATGTTTTCGAACTGCTAGGTTGCCAGAAGCTGGAGCTAACAGCGGGCGCTCACTCCACTCCCGGGATTTGAACCTGGGACCTTTTGGTCTGCAAGTTCAGCAGCTCAGTGCTTTAACACACTTTGCCACCGGGGCTCTTCTTAGTAGGCTCAGGCAAAAGCAAACTGCTGCAGCCTCTCCTAGATTGTCTATTTTTTCACATTAATACTTTTAACCTTCTTGATCATGCTGTTGTTGCCTTGCCATACATGTCCTACGTTTCCTCTTAAAATGTAGAAGGGTAAGATTTTTGGAGATATTGATGATGGTATATATGACGTAAGAAGGAAAACTTTACTCTTTTTGAGTTAAACTGTAACTTTTATTTGCTTTCCCAATATGTGATCCCTTAAAATAGCAAATTTTACTAAATAAAGGAAGAGTATCATGTGGTTTAAGTGCTGGCTTGTGTTGGGCCCCATGCTACTTCTTGTTCATGTATGATAGTCAAAATGTGAATGACAGAAGATTGCATTTTGTACTACAGACTAGTGGCTTGTAATGTTCACTTGTGCTTTTTTAAAGTAACACATTTTTTTAGTTTTGTAAAGTAAGCAAGTTTGGAGCGGTATGCAAATATAATGGTAAATGTGTGTGTGTTTTTTTAAAAAAATAACATGGATTAATAATAATGTATTACTTTTGAACAGTAATTTACTATAGGAGTTGCCTTTACATATGGCAAAGACACCAAAGCTTGTGAAATGTCTGCTATTGTTAAGAATGAAACTGAAAACAATTCTGGAGGAGAGCAAAATATATATAGAACATCAGGAGGGGTTCAAAACAAGGCAGAAATCAACATACCGTGTTTCCCTGAAAATAAGACAGTGTCTTATATTAATTTTAGCTCCCAAAGATGCTCTAGGTCTTATTTTCAGGGGATGTCTTATTTTTCCATGAAGAAGAATTCACATTTATTGAACAAAAAAAAATGAACATTTATTATATACTGTATTGTAGTTGTCATCACAAACCAGCATAACCAGACAAACTGTGAATCCTATCAAGAATTTCTTGTTACTACCACTATTTCCATGCACAACAAGCTGTACATATATTTATCGATCTTGCATGCTCTGGTGTTCTGTTCAGCGGTCATGCTTTCAAACAAAAACTTTGCTAGGTCTTACTTTTGGGTGAGGCCTTATATTTAGCAATTCAGGTTTTCTACTAGGTTTTACTTTCTGGGGATGTCTTATTTTAGGGGGAACAGGGTATGAGAGGTTATACAGAAAAACAAATGAACTGCTTTTTGGAGAATGCTTGATCGCTAATCTCTTTGCTAGTGAAACATTTTGTGGAAGATTCATCCCATAAACAGGTATTAGTAATAAGCATTACTTATATTACTAAATATAAGAAAACATAACTTGTCATATACTTGAGATTCATATGTTGTAAATGTTTAGTTTCATATAATGTAAGGAAGAAGTACTGATAAAGTACATGATAAAAGCAAAAAATAAGCTACCTTAGGCGAAACGGCAGAATATAAATAAACCTATTCATAATTATGTTACAGGAGGAACCACCATGTAATAGAAGCCCTTTTGCTGTTCTGAGTACATTGCACTTATATTACCATTGTCTACAGCTTATATACATTTCATAGCTCCAGTGGATATGAACGCATGAAGTATGAACTAAACCACTCAAGCATAGTTCCTCTGACTAAAAAAGTTGATTAATTTTTAAAAATGAGTCAGCAACAGTAACTCAAAAGATTTTATATTGCTTTGTTAAATAACCGGTAATTTTTTCCATGCCTTCATTAGCTGATCTAATGAATTGGAAGAAACTAGTAGAAATTGGAATATGCCTCCTTTTCCTACCTCTAACATAGGTCAGGATTTTGTATTATTTATATTATAGTTGATATGGCTAGCCCTGATCTTCCTCTTCCTCTTAAGATGTTTGGAAGAAAAGAATTCATGTTGTTAAGGAAGGAAGAAAGGAGTGCCGGATTTAGGACAAATAAAACCCTGTGCTAATTAAGTTATGGGGCCTTTTACTTGTGATCTGAAGGAGGTAGGCCCAGTAGGCCTATATCCCCCCCCCCCCCCCCAGCTAATGGGGCCCTGTGCTTAAGCACACCAGTCATTCCGGCACGGACAGATAGGAAGGGAGGGAGGGAAAAATACATTTTATAGAGTGATGTGTTTTATTATTTACTGGACTTTGTTGGAGACATCACTTACGACTGTCTTAGAAATAAGACGGTGGCTCACTGGAAGGAGGATATTCGTTATCTCACAAAATGAATGGCATTACATATTCATACACTTTAGTCTTTAACAAGTAAATTCAGCCCTCCATATCCACAGATTCCACAACTCCAGATTCAACCATTCATAATTTAATTTAAAAAAGCAAACCTTGATTTTGTCATCTTATTTAAGGTACATCATTTTATTATACCATTGTATATAATGGGACTTCAGCATCTACAAATGTTGGTCTCCATGAGAAATACTGGAACCAAACCCCAGCATACATTCCGCATTACCTTTTAAATTGTCTGTGCCAGAAACGCTCTATCTAAAGGGGCTCTAACTTTCATACTTTCTCCTTGCTGAATTTTTGGGACATTTGCAGCTGTCCTTTTGTTAATTTACTCTGCTAATTGTAAAGGCACAGAATGTTTCATATAGCAATTGCTTAATAAAGAACACTACTTTAAATACATAGATAGATTCAAAGGCATGAATCACGTATCGTGCCTCTGAATCTCGGCATTGAAAGTAATATGCAGTGCCATTGATCTTTTTTGTAACAAGATCCAGATGTATTGTGCATGAGATTTTGCCCACTGCTCTGAATGATACTTAAAATGCAGGGATTCTGTAGCACCAGTAAAGCTTATTTTTGAATCTGTCGATTTTAAATAATCCAGCTCATCAATGCTTAGATATTATTCACTGATGCTCAGTATTTTTAATCACATGAACCTTTAGAAACTGTGTAGTTGCAATATTCTAATGAATACGTTTATACAGCGTCAGATAAACCTTTCCTAACTTTTTTGGCAACCAAATTAATTGTAGATGAATAGTTTGCCTATCTTTAAGATACTTCTGGTAATATTTTCTTACCACAGCCATTCCGCTTCCAATATTCCATCCTTATGAGTGGAAAACGGACTTTCTTGAAGCCAGTATTGCTTGAGGCCTTATCCCCCAGGGTCCATGTGCTGCACCAGATAACATTACGCTGGGCACTAGTAAGGGCTCTGAAGGCTATTTAGTTTTACTTTGTGGAGAAGGACTAGATGAAATTCTGCTGAATGTATTTTCCTAACTATGTTTACCCTTGAATTTCTCACTCCTTCTGTTGCGGTTCTCCTAGTACTGTACAATTTCCAGTTGTTTTAAAGAAATGGAAAAAAATTATCTTACTTCCTGTTGTCTCACCACTGTTCTTAACTATGAGTCATTTGTAAGTTGAATGTTTGTAACTTGGGGATTTCATGTATTAGAAAACCTTGTAGAGTGGAAATCCATATTTTTACAGACAATTTGAATATTTTGGTTTACCATACACTTATTATGCTTGATATCTTAAAAGTATAGTTCATTCAGAAGATAAGCATGCATGGAAAAGAGCAACAGTGTCTTGAACTGTAATTCTGTAGAATCAAATCCAAAGAAAATAGATTCCATCTAAACATTTGGAAGAATTTCTTTATTGTGAAAGCAGTTCAAGAGGTAGAATAGATTGTCTTGGTGAACGTGGTGAACCCTCCATGTTTCATGAGTGTATATTTCAGGAATTGTATATTCCTGCCTGGCAGGGAGTTGGATAAATGGCTCTTATGATCTTTTCAACTCTTCGATTGTATGATTATTTGGCTTTGCCAATTTATAAGGAGAAGGCAAAAATAGAAAACTCAACAAAAAGCAGAGGAAATAATACACATTAGTGAAATGAAGACTGTTATTTCACCTCTAATCCTTCATGGTGCCAAATAGACACAAAAGCTCTCATTCATAGAAAAAGACCACCTAAAAAGGAAGCCAAGAGCAGAAATTGCATAATAAGAGATGCTATACAAAGACTTACTTAAAAGTTTCCTGCTATATAATTTTTAGAAGAAATGTGGGGAAGTAGTTATGAGAACTCCTTGTTTTAAACAGTTTTTCCTAATTCTACCAAAAATATTCTATAATCAATTTTTCAGGAGATAAAGGCTTCAGGGAATAAAGGGGGGATTAACCCATTCAGTTCCCCTTCAGATCTTCATATCTGTAGACTCTCCAGATGTTTTTGGTTTACATTTATGCTCAACTCTATGAATGAGGGTAACTACAGCAGCCCCAAAATGAAAACATTGTCCCACCCCAAGAATTCCCCCAATCCAATTCTTCTTCAGTTCTTAAATTTCTAGCATTGGAGTAACTTAAGCTTTTAGCTGAACAATTAGAAATACAAAGTCACTAAGCAAAGTCATTAAGGGATTGGAGAATGGGGAAAAGTTTTGTTGAGAGCATTCTTATGTGGGAGCAATGCCCTCATTTGGCCTCCTCCTTTAGCCTCTATATAGCAGAGCCAATACAGAGGAATAATGAAACTGCAGTCAGCAACATCAGGAGAGCCATATATTGCCTACTCCGCTTTAAAATGTGGATACTGTGGGATGTATACCTAGTATATTATGCCACTGCTACATAAAGCTTTTTCTCACCTTGAAATGTAATAATTCTGTTGAATTGTTTGGCAGTATACTTGCCTGTTCTGAAAGTATATTGCTTTATGAAGAGATTCTGCAGTTGCTGTCATCTCTCCCTATCAGTCAGATCCAATTCTCATTGCCAGCTAAGGAAATTTTATGTGTGAAGCTCTCTGAATGCACTTCTGAAGACAGTACTTAGTGAATCATAAACCTTTGTTATACATTGCCTACACTATTGTGTCTGAGTTGGGGATGGGAAGGAATCCTAAATCTGGCTTTCAAACCAGATTTTGCAGATGTATACCTTCATCCAAAGAAAAGCTGGAGTTAGATGGTACTTGGAATGGGCAGAATACCAGTGAAAACTTGATCAAAGAACTTTTGAAAAAAGAGTGTAATGTTATTAGAACATTAGAAAGGATCACCAAAGAGTAAAATGAATTTCATGCTAACAAATGCATCTTTCTAAAACTACCAAAATAAATAGTCTAAAAATATGACCATTGTTTTTGTGAATCAAGTTGCTTCCACAGTAGGCCTGTTTATCTCTGGCCAAAATGAATAGCATACTAGTGCGCTCTATGTTTCTCAGAAAGACATGAATGGTGAATGCATCTGATTGGTTGCCTTATTTGGCTCTGATGTTTAAACATAACTGTCAGGTACATCTAGACTGAAGTAGGAATGATCTAGTGATGATGTTGTTATATTATTCTTGGTCCAATTCCACTACAAGTTTTGCACTATCCTTTCCTACATTTATAAAGGTGTTTAACTGACACATACACCCCAGTGTTTTTCTTGGGACCCATCTACCTTGCATAATAATGCCATTTGGAACTGCATTATTATGTCAATGTAGCCTCATATAATGTAGTTCAATTCAGTTAAACTGCATTGAACTGCAGTTGAATAATGTTGTCCAACATGCAAGAACGTAATTCCAAAGGTAAATATCTGATTGGATTACTAGGCCTCATTGCAATCTCCCTTTTTCCTTCCTTGAACAAGCCTTTGGTTGACTGGCTTCTGACTACCAAATTCACTCAGGGAACTCAGTGGGGAGAGAGGAGGACTGAGTCTTGCCCTTTTTCGTTATCTCAGTCAAAAGCAAACTTCCACAACCTCTCCTAGTTTATGTGTTCTTCCTCATGAATAATGTTGGCTATCTTGAACATATCACTGATGTTTCTTGGTCACACATGTCACAATTATTATCTGTGAAATGTTGGAGGGCATGGCATTGGACTGATCTATAAAATTGCTGTCCCTAGACTAATTTTATAACAAATGAGTCCAGTGCAAGCATATAAGCTTACCTGAAAGTGAGTCTTCCTGAGTCCAGCAGTCTGGGATTGCTAAATCTTGGATTTCAAACAATACCACTTACAAAGTTATAGGGTCTTGAAAAGAGGACAAGGACATAGCTCACTTGATTTAAGTTTCAGCTTTTTTCAGAACCAGGAAAAGAGAATAGAGCATTTTTGTGGAAAGTCTAGGAAATGAATGGCAGTGTCACTCACTGCAAAATTTTTATTATTTATACTAGAGTTTAAAGTAGTCAAGCCATAAAATGGTTCTCTGGGAAGTCCACAAAACAAATACCTAAACCCCCCTGCATTTTAGTTCTCTCCACCAATGTTTTTCCTGTCTGCCATATCTTATACAATGTTGACTATAATTCCACAGGGAAGTATAGTTTGAATATCCAAAATGCATGGGATCAGGAGTGTTTGGGATTATGAAATACCTGTACATGCATATACAAACAAAATGAGATATCTTGGAGATGAGACCCAAGTCTAAACACAAAATTCACTTATGTTTCATATATACCTTATACACATAGGTAAAGGTTTTCCCCTGACGTTAAGTCCAGTCATGTCTGACTCTGGGGTGTGGTGCTCATCTCCATTTCTAAGCCGAAGAGCCAGCGTTGTCCGTAGACACCTCCAAGGTCATGTGGCCGGCATGACTGCATGGAGCACTGTTACCTTCTCGCTGGAGCAGTACCTATTGATCTACTCACATTGGCATGTTTTCGAACTGCTAGGTTGGCAGGAGCTGGAGCTAACAGCGGCCGCTCACACCGCTCCCGGGGCTTGAACCTGGGACCTTTTGGTCTGCAGCTCAGTGCTTTAACGCACTTTGCCACCGGGGCTCCACCTTATACACATATTTGAAGGTAATTTTATACAATATTTTAAAAAGTTTTGAGATTACCCAGTGGAGTTACACTTTCGAGAACTTTTAACACTTTGATTCTTGAAGAATTCCTCCATATAGTAGTCACATCTTAGCCTTTTGGAAACTCTTACCCCTTCCCCTCATGGATACCACAACCCCATTTGACATTTTGGAGTGGGTGCCTCCTACCACCATTAGTACCCATTGTGTGATGTTGTGTTTAATGTTCCAAAAAGGAGTTTGTAGAGCACTTGGCAAATTGATTGTATTGTCGCTATTCTTAAATCAAACCTGGTTATGATGGAGCAGCAACCAGCTAGAAAATTGGTCCCTTTCTATTTTTGCTAGTCTGTTTCAAGTTGCCCCTTAAATTTCTGGTCACATTCATAACTAGGGTAAAATACTGCAGAAGCTTGTGCATTAGAATCAGACAGACAGACATAATTATACAAAACACATTTCCTTACTCCAAGGGTTTGTTTCATTCATTGTTTTCAAATGTGATTTACTCAAAATGGGGGGGGGGGGGGGGGAGGGATGCGGCACATGAAACTGATGAGCTATGTGTCATTTTAACTGTTACATCTCTTTTTTTAAAAAAAAAGATTCAGTTTTAGAGTGCTTCCTTTCCAGCACACTGAAAATTTGATTTCTTGAATTGAGTAAATGCATATAAAGTAGGTAGCTTTACAGGCAGGTACATGTTTCATTGTAAGTAAGCACTGTTGTGTTCAGTCAGATCTCTTGCTGATTTTTAAGCTTCAGAGATGCCTTGTTTTGCAGATCATAAAATGGTTCTGCATCTTGAAATGAAAATGATAGGCCTCTCCAGCACATTATTGACCTTCTCTAACAAGATGCTTCAGTTGGGCATTTTCTTGTCCAAACCACTGAAAAATTATGTAGCTGTTTTGCTTTTTTCGTTTCTAATAGGATCTGTCTGCAGTCAGAAAAGACAGAAGAAGCAATGGGGAAACATGGGCTAATAACAAGTGAATTACAAAGTCATTTGAGCTCTCCATATCATTCCATGATATGAGGAAATATTGTGACTGCACAATAAAAGCCCTATTTGGAAGTGCTGATTAACAGCAGTAAGATTTCTCTTTCACCTGCATCTTGCCCTTCATAAAAAGTGTCCGTTTGCCACAAGATGGCAACCTAAATCAGGCTTCCTATAGAATGGCATTAGTTGTGATTACTTCTATTGATTCCATGCTGTTAAAATGCACCAATTACATTTAGCAAATGATTAGGTTTGTATCTTTGTATCATCATCTGTCTTGCTAACATTCTAAATGTTCAAGCCGTCAACATATTAGTTAGGGGTTGGGAGAGTAGAATTCCCCCGACATTTTAAATGTGGAAAAGAGAACACACACATTAAAACCAAGGAAGGCTGTCAAATAAATTTAGCAAACTAAATAGAAGTTTAGGTCTGTCTTGCTTGACTGTTGCCATACAATAGCATCACAATAAACATATATTCAGCTGGGGTGGGAACCATGCAAGCTTCCACATGTTGCTAAACAGCACTTTTTTGCATTCCTCACTATTGTTTATGTTGGTTATGGCTAATGGGATTTGTAATCCAACAAGATCTGGACATCAAAGAGTCACTGTCAACAACTGGCATGCTCAGGTTTTGTAAATACAAGGCTATGACTTTCTTGATTGAGTTCATCTACTGTAATATGGTTTATGTGTTTTTGTATTGCCTTCTGCTTTTCCCATCATTATTTTCTTTTCCAGTGAGTCACATTGTCTTCAGTAATCATGTGACTCAGTGGAAAAGATGATAAATAATGTTTTAATATGTCCAAAGAATGACAGATTTAGGTCCCTTCTACACAGCTGTATAAAATCCACATTGAACTGGATTATATGGTAGTGTGGACTCAGATAATCCTGTTTAACGCAAATATTGTGGATTATCTGCCTTGATATTCTGGGTTATATGGCTGTGCCTAGCATTACAGAGTTTAATCTTAATCCACTTCTATTATTGGTTACTGGGTGGAATTCAGGACTCAGTATGTACTTTAAGCAAATGGCTTATTGCTTTCTCTGATAAATATCCTGGTGCCTTCTGTCTCAGTGTCTTTCTGTCAGTCAAGATGGCATCCATCATCCCATCCAGTATTTCAAAGAAAAATACTGGGACTTGTGCAGCCAGGTAACATCAAAGTGTAGTCAAGATGGCAAATGTAATTAATGGAGGAGAACTCAGAAGCTACAGAGAAATCAAAGAGGTTTGCTTTTGCCTTTGCCTCCTGGCAAGATTCTATCCATCTTCTCCACTTTCCCTTTGCTACTATTTTTGTACTTTGAACTCAATTTGCAGCTATTTAAGTAAAATAAGGAAGAGAACCATGCAAATAGCAAACTGATTACTTGTAAGTATCAAACACGAACAAGAATGTTTTCAAGAAAATGTCAAGTCTTCTCTTTTCCTTGCACTGTTTTGTGCCGCTGTCTGTTGTTAGATTTAGGTATATTTAATCTGTTCTTAGGTTTACTTAATATTTTTCTTGAACTTTGCAAGACTGCATTTACTAAATTTTTAAGTGAAAGAGATTATACATAGAAAGAGAAAAGTAACTTTGGAATGAAAAAGGAAAATATTAAGAAAAAAAAGAAAGAAAGAAATTGAAATTATCATCTGATAAATGGCATGGGACAGGGACAATGTGTGGGAGGAAAAAAGAAAAATAGCTGCAAAATAATTGGCTGTCAAACACTGAGAATAGCCAAGTTTCAGGAAGATATCAAGAGTTCTCTTGTTGTATTGTCAAGGGCTTTTAGGGCCATAATCACTGTGGTGTTGTGTTTCTGGGCTGTATGGCTGTGTTCTAGAAGCATTTTCTCCTGAAGATGCCATCCACAAATGCAGGTGAAATGTCAGGAGAAAATGCTGCTAGCCTGGAAAACCACACAACACCCCAGGTCTCGCTTTCTTTATGTGTCTTCCAGTACTGCCTTGTATTTGGACTGTTACTGGGTTTGTTCATTATTCCTGCTTTTTTAACTCTCCATGATTTTGGTAATGTCTAATGCTTCACAGATAACTACTGCATCTCCTCTTACTGCAATGATGATTTTTTTTAATTTCATGATCAACAAGACAAAATGGAAAGCCCAACTGATAACTGCCTCCTTTCTACTGTAGCTTCTGTGTAATATCTTTCTATTGTTTCTCCTTTCATGGTTTCAGAAGTTAGTTTTGAAAGATTAGAGCAGGGGTCCCCAAACCTTTTCAACAGGAGGCCAGTTCACTGTCCCTCAGACCTTAGAGGGCCGGACTTCCTTGGCGACAGCGGCAGGAAAGGTGCATGAGGGGCGAGGGACGCATGTGTCTTTCTTGGCGGCGGGAAAGGTGTGCCTGGAGCGAGGGAGGAGGGAAAGGCACGCACCTTTTCTTCTTCTTTCATGCCGCACGCACCTTCCTTGTCAGTGGCGGGGGTGGAAAAGGTGCGTACAGAGGGAGGAGGGAAAGGCGTGCGCCTTTCCTTCCTTCTCCTTCGCATCACACGCACCTTCCTCAGCGGAGGAGGGAGCTGCTGCTGCGGGGGCCAGATAAATGGCTTCAATGGGCCGCATGTGGCCCACAGGCCGTAGTTTGGGGACCCCTGAATTAGAGTTTTAGCACTCTTGAAATCTCATGGGGACAATTTGTTTGAAACATGAAGGGCCATTGTTTTTTGTGGGTTTTTTGATAGCTTATAATCTTGCAACAACATCCACACTTGTAGTTTATTGAAATTTCTGCTATGAAGTCCTATGGAGGACCCATTTGAAATCCTTATTTGAAAAATGATGTTCTGAATTTAACAAATTGACCATAAAGATTCCAACACTAGCAGATTCTGCATTTTTGGGATGCTACGAAAATAAATATTTAAATGTTGTTCTTTGTTTTTCAGAAGCATCCACCTTGTTTTGCAAAAGACTTTTAAGTTCTTACAACTTCCTAATCTTTTTCTCTAGAGCTGTGCTCAGGTTTAATGCCTCATTTGCAGCTTCCTCAACTCCTATTATTTTCTCAGATAAAGCCATTAATTTGTCATCCAGAGGCTTCACTTCAGCTGTTAGATCAGTTTTAATTTCTTTAAGATTGGCTTTGAACTCTAAAGTTGAGTTGACTAAATAATTCTTTTAGATAGCCTGCAAAACAGTCATTATCTTTACCTTTATTAGGCTTTTGAATATTTTATTGTCCGGATGCCATCTTAATATACCCTTCTTCCTCAGCAAGCTTCTGTTGTATTTTTAGATGAAAAACAGGTTTTAAAATTTGAATCCTAAGTGGATTCTATTACCCATCTCATTCTCATCACAAGCAATATTTTTCCTTGTGTTGTAAACAAAGTTTTAATAGCTGATTTTGTCTCTTACATATTGGCAAGTGGAGGACAAAGCAATTAATCAGTTGTCTCATTGGATGCCTGGTCACACCCCTGGCAGGACTTTCCATTAATCAATCAAATCTCTCTACCTTAAGTGGAAAAGTCATCCCTTTCTGTCAGTTCCATCTTGTCTCACAGAAAGAGCACAGGGCTGTAGCTCTGCTCCAGCATGTACAGCAATCTGGAAGGCCTATTGGGCCAGGTATTTTTCCCCATTTTAGTGCTTCTCAATCCTAATGAGAATAGGTTTGGTGAAGCAGAGAGAGTAAGGAACCCACAGCCTACAGTTGTCTCTAGATAAGGAAACTGGGAATATTTGTGTAACTCTTTGGATGACTGCTGTAGGGCACACTCAATATAACAGGTTGGTAGTGAGATCTGATAATGCTTTTGGCCAAGAAATGGAGGTGATGTGGTCAGACCCGGGCGACCATCTGCGTTTAGTCTAATCTGACCTGCAGCGATGAGTTCCGCAGATCAGTAGGAGTCATGCTGAGACCAATTCGACTGTGCAAACATGCCCCAGCAACCGCTTTAAAAAATGTATCTTTTGCTTCCTCTCTGTGCCTTTCTAAGCCCTGGACTTTGTAACTATCTCAAATAAGAGCTATTTTGTATCCCCTATTGCATGTGAGCATGAATTCCCTCTCGTGGCTCTGCCCTCCCTCCCTTTCCTCCCCCGCTGGGCGAGTCACGGAACAACGGGCTACCCCCAGCTTCTATTTCTGGCCATATCTCCTTTGTTTTGAATCCTAGCATGTTCATCTTTCATATACTTTTCTAAAAACACCTCACCGTCAAAAGGAGACCACCCGCTCGCAAATTGATAAGGTTTTCGGAATCAGATCAGCTGATTGTCAATCTGTCAAAAACTGTCAAAACGGAGTTCCCTTGCATTGCGGCGCGATTTCCTCTGCAAGGGCAGGCTCGCTGAAGTTCGGACTGCATGCGGGGGCCACCCAGAGCCCCTGCCCCCATCCATGAACTACCTTCATCCCTGGAGTGCCCCTTCCCACGGACCTTTTGACCCGGCGGGGTTGCTTCACACAGATAGCCACAGATTCGACTCCTGTGGACTTTTATTTTATTTTATGAATTCCACACCATAAAAGGCTTAGGAAATGAAGGGAAAATATTGTTCCTATTTGTGATTTGTATATCCTACATGTTCCTTTTCTTTATCCCTGTGAAAAATGTCTTATATTAAAGAATGTCCGAGACCTGACCTAGGAATTAAATGGACAAGTTGCAACACACCCCAGAGGGAGCCTGCCAGACAAAAATGTATATTTACACCCCAAGAAGCAGTCTAGAAACCCCTTCTGGACATTTACTCAATGACTCAATCAATCCCCGGCAAGTCCATTGTTCCTAGATAAGCCCGCCTCCACATCCCTGATTGGTGGGGGACACCGAGGCGTAAGGAGCCCCCTGATTGGATGAGGGTTCCCACCACCATCTTAAGGACCAATCAGCGCATAGGAAGGCGGGGAAAGGAGTAGCATGAAATTCAATCCACGCCTCCCATTTTTTTGTTATAAAAGTTGTTGATCTGTAAATGTATGTTATGACTTCTTGACAAACGATTGCAGATGTCATCTTTTCAGCTGAAACTGAATAAAACAACTTGGTCTTCTTTCTTCTCATCTGGACGGTGAGATTTTCTTGCTAAACCTTGATTTATAGCGGCTCCCCCCCCCCCCCTTGCCAGGATCTTCGGACCTGCGGGGCAAGAAAGGAGCAAGATGACCTGCCTAACCGAAATCTAGCTCGATATCAGTGATTCAAATTTCTGGTAATGCTTTGCTTGATAGAGTTTAGGATGTGAACACAGTAGAGAGTGCAGGTGAATTCTTTGAGGAGAACAACCTGGTTTTGACAAAAGATGAAAGAAGGCATTGGCATATCTTTCTTAAATAGTACGAAAAAAACCCTACTTTAGACATATGTCTCGGTTACTTTGTTATTATAAGTCATGTCGTTTTTAGTATATAAATTGTATTTTAAGTAGTATTTTGTTTTGTTTTCATTTTAATGTTCTAAAGCAATTTAGAAACCATGATCGGGAGACAGACATTTTTCTCACAGATTATTTAGATTTACCACCTCATCAGATGGGCAAAACTGCCTGTACTAGGACGCTTACATCTCTCCTCAGGCATGGGGCTCACTAGATCCCATCATATAATGTTGAACTACTTCCGTTGAGGTTCCATGCCTGAAAAGAGGTGCAAGAGTCTCAGGAGGCAGTGATGGCAACACAAGAAGCTTCCCATGATAATGATGGGGGGAAGCCATGGGATAAGGTGAGGGGTGATCCAGGTGCTGTGGGACACAGGTTGAGGGGTTCACCCCCATCCTCTGCCAGATTTACCATGATCCATCGCTAATCCCCCCCCTCCTGCTCATCATGTGATGAGGTCCCATAATCAAGTTATCCATCCCAACTAGAGAAGAGCCACTGAAGCAATGGAGCTTTCATATGCATTGATTTACAAGTTTGAATTGATTCAGTGCCTCTGTTGGATTTATGCCTTAGTTTTCTTTTTTCAGGATGAATACAGTGAAAAGAAATAGCCTTGAGTTTGGGGAGATAAAATTGGACAACCACCATGATCAGTCGATTCTGGGCATTGTATCTGAAAACATTCAAGTTCTCCTCTCAATCTGTGTATTTAGCTCTTTCATTTCTCACCTCTACTACCTCCATGTTCTTTGTGTTTTTTTCTCTTTGTACTTAACTATTTTTTGTATAGGTTTTCTGACCTTTAGGTCTTCTCCTACTCCACTGCCATCAGATGTGTTTATTGAACCATTTCTAAAGGTACTACATCTCTTCCTCCTTCTTTTTTTAAAATTATCATGGGAACTATTGGCCTAATCAACCAGAGCATGCAGCACTGGACTAATTCCAAGTATTACTGGAGGAACTTGCTTATAATCACATTTTATTTCAACCTGGCTTCTCGGTTTTGATTTTAGGTTGGCTTTTGTTGCTCCCTTTTACATTAGAAGATGAATGAATGGGGGAAGTGTAAATTGGATTTCTTTTTCCAGCTTTTTCAGCAGTTTTTGATACCATGACCCAAACTGCCTTCATGTGGCATCTTGCTGAGACAGGTTAAGCTCTACTGTATTCTGGTGGATTTAGGTGTTCCTGAATCTTAGGTCACAGAAACTACTGCTGAACATATGCTACTTCATCTCCTAGGTAACGGCAGGTCATCTTTTTCCATTCTGCTTATCAAAAAGACACTCCTTTTTGCAAGGACTTGGGATAGGAAAGAGCTGGGGTGGGCTAAATCCGATATTGTGCTAAGAGGAATTTTACTCAGTTCTGTCAAAAGCCTTTCCATCATTTGAAAAACTTCTCTGGAAGGGTCCTCAGCTCTCCAGGGTTGGTTTTGGGAGCCCAAGGGACCTGAAACATGGAGAAAAGATTGTCCCCTCTTGGTTCTACTGGAATTGACTGCTATGTAAGTGGAACTCTATCACTAGATCCTGCCCTCTCCTCACTAGATATTTAAACTTTTTAACATTAATGCACTACAGTGTGATAAACAGAAATATGTCTGTGTAGGAAGCATAGGAAATCCCATCTTCTTTGTCCCTCCACATAGGGTTGCTATATTCTACCATCTCAAATCCAGATGCCTAAATTGTACTTAACATAATACAAATATTTCTAATTATGCAAAATACCTTGATTTGCATTCTAATCAAGTTAGCACATTAATTGTTGCATGTTTCAAACTTTCATCTCCTTTTTTATATAGCAATTTAAGACAACCAGTATAGTGTTTAAAGTGCTGAACTTGGAATAGGGAGATACACCACCTTTAGATTGCTAAAAGATAATTAAAATAGACTGAGTTTTAAAAAATAAGTTTTATAATACAGTATTTACCTTGTTTATCTGAAGGAAATCAGATTATGCTTTTTTGCACTTCAATTACTCCAATATATCCCTAGTTTCCTCTGCAGCTTGCCCTGTAAATTAGAAGACAATAATTCTCGGAAGATTTCCTGTCATGTTTTCAAGGATCTGTACATTTACTGAAAAACAGATAACAAAATAAATTAACAAACAAATAAATAAATAATACTGATCTGATGAGAACAGCACTAGAAGTGTATGTACAAGGCAAAACTTTAATATTATTGTTGTGTTGTGCTGTTTATAATTCACTTGGAATGCACAAGTCCACTTTATATGTTTTCTTTTAATCTCGACAGCGCTTTTGTAAGACATATTTATTGCAAAATAACAGTGCTCCATTACTTCCCTGACCAAGGAGTCTCTCCTAGTGCCTACCTTGCTTCATCTTGCACCCTTATAGTACATCTCTCAATTGCTTCTTGTTCTCCACTATCCGTGTTCCATCTCTCCAACTCCATCACTTCACTTCATGCTCTCACAGTGCACTGTAATTCGCTTTTTGTACATCACTGCTCATATGGCATTTTCGTTTATCTCTCCTGGTCCCTCACCCACTTGCATTTGGATGTGTGTGGTGTACCAGCAATCTCTAGACCACCTGGTAGCTTTTTCTTCCTCTGTGCACTGGCTACTCCTGAGAAAAAGAGACATATGTTTCCCCCTTAGTGGAAAATGAGCTATGGATACATCCAAGAATGTACAGAGGGGCCCATCTTCAAGAAGAAGCCTATTTTATGGATTTTGGAGCAACTCCTCATAGGGTCTTGCATATACAGGAATGCATTTGGAGTATGAAATTAAATATCTAGTTCTTTTTTAACCAACTTTTCACACAACCCATGATTCCATGCCATTGTGCCAGCAGTTGCCAGCAAAAGGGAAGGCTCTTGGGGTGCCTCGTAACAGACTGTGCACCCTCCCTCCCTCCCTCATCACATGGGGGGGATGGAACAGGGTGTGTTGGCACCCTGTCCCAGTCTGCATCAGGTGAGAGAAAGGGCGGCCACACAAATTGCCTGCCAAAGGGAGGAAAGTGCGAGTAGCTCCATTGGAGCTATGCGGAAAAACACTTTCCTCCCTGTGGTGGAGGAGGAAGAGGCTTCTGGCGCTTCCCTCCATTTCGAGAGGAATGTGAGTGGGGCCTGTCTTGCATCTGATGATGCTTGGCAGGCTTCACCCAAGGTGCTGCTAGAAACCGCAAAACTGGGTTATTTTGCCCCGTGTGAAGAGGTCCCTGGACAATTTACTTAATGAGAAGAAGTGCCCACCCTAAGCTTCCGTCAGGGATCCATGAGTCTATTATCCATTCTCACTTACTACCTTATTTTTGGACTCTACCTTTAATTGATATAAGTATGGGTTTAAATTTTTAAAATTTCAAAGTTGAATATTAACAGTGGTCATCAGTTTTATACTCTGTAAGAAATGTGTTGCTATCAATTAAATCTGGACCAAAGTATTTTGTTTATTTGTAACTAGAGTTAATCTCTAGCAGAAATACCTAGAGCTGACATTTCATTTTTGTAGTAAAATATTTTAGTGATTTACATTTATCTTAATCTCCCTGAAAGATTATGAGTCTTGTATCTCGTGGCAGATCAATTATAGGGAGCACAGTGGAAGCAAATTAAATTCACATCAGAACTGTCAACAGAAAAGCTCAAAACACAGTTGATCTTGCAACAAGCTCTATCTGAACTGTTGTCTAATCTACATATTCATTTATCATTGTAGTGGGGCAGCAACAATAATAATAATAATAATAATAATAATAATAATAATAATAATAATAATGACTAGCATAGCTATATTTACAATTCCTTCCAGTGCTAATCAACTGTTATGGAAGAGAAGAATAAAAGAGGTCTATGTGGTCTAAAGAAAATATTTAGGTCTCAACTTTTGTTGTTTTGGAAGTGCATCTAAACTTCCAGAACAGTGCCTCTACACTCCCTGTGGATATCTTGGAAGGTTCCAGGACCTTCCATAGTATCCTGTAGATAGCAAAATCCATGGGTGTTGCGGTCCTGTTAAACACAATGGCATAGTAAAATGGAGTCCCTTATATAAAATGATGAGCGATGCAAACAAGTGTTGGAGAGAGCCTGAGGATCTGTGAGTGGGCAAGAAGAACAGCAGGATATACCTACACAACGGCAGCCAGGTTACTAACTCGGGCTGGCTACAGAGAGCGGTCAACTCCCCTGTTGCAGCAGCTCCACTGGTTGCCAGTCTCTTTCTAGGCACAATTCAAAGTGCTGGTTATGATCTTTATAAAGCCCTAGACAGCTCATGTCCAGGCTATTTGGCTGACCACATCCCCTTGTACAAACCTGTCCGGACCCTGAGATCTTCAGGAGATGCCCTTCTCTCGGTCCCACCTCCATCTCAAGCTCGATTGGTGGGAACGAGAGAGCAGGCCTTTTTTGTGGCTTTCCCTCAACTCTGAAACTCCTTGCCCAGGGAAGCCAGAATGGTACCCCTCCTTGCTGTGCTTCCGGCGACAGGGTAAAACCTTCTTATTAGACAGGCTTTTAAAGATGAAGTTGTTTAAGATCTAGTCAGTGGGTGCTATGGTTTTTAACTTTGAATATGTTTTGATGGATTTTAAATGTTTTTTGGTGCTGTTTGTATTTAATTCTGTTATAATGGTTTTTTTATGTCAAGCCACTTTGAAACCCCTTTGTGGAGATAAAGCAGGGTATAAATACTAATAATACTAATACTACTACTAATAATAATAATGCTTGGCACATGGAAAAATCAAAATTGGTTCTGGGATTTTTTAAGTCAAATATTGTCTAGCCGAATACTATATATGTTTGGCTGAATCCATGGATGCAGAATCTATGTATATGCTGGGCTAACTGTATGTGACTATGGAGACGATAAAGATAAGAGATAGATAATTAAGGCTCCCTGATCTCTCATCTGACCTGTTGTTCCCTTGTTTAAAGACTAAATAAGTAATTAAACTGACTCTTCAGGATTCTGTTTCTCACCTCTGCCACAACTTTGTCCTTTTCTGTGAGTCCATTAGAAGCAACGCATGCCTCTCTTCTGATTTCCATATCCTCTTGTTTTTCTACTCTATAAGGATCCATGTAATGCTTCTTATGAGGTTGTAGTTATATTAATGCAGTTCGACACCACTTTAGCTGCCATGCATGGAATCAGTGGGATTTTAATAGTGCTTCACCAAACTACAATTCCACTACAGACTCCATAGCATTGAATCATGGCAGCCAACTGTCTTGGCTGACAGTTTGTTTGATAGGTGCTTTGAGTGTAAATGCAGTGCAGGCATGTGAAGTGGTTACTGATACTTACTGTAAATATAAATACAAAAGTTGGAAAATTTCCTTTACTGGACTACAACTGCTGGAAAGCCTCAGTTAATCTGCCTGTTGGAGTCATAATGGCTGTGAGTTTCTAGAAGTTGTTGTCCAAAAGAAAATAAATATCTGCTTACATGAGTGGTCTGCTTGCTTGTATTGTAAAAAGTAGCATCAAAAAGGGTGTGTGCACAAAGTCATCTCTCTGAAATTTTCTGACTCACTGAAGATGGGCTGTGCCATTGTTTTTGTGCAGCGATTTGAATGTAAATAAAATGCAACCTGTACAAAAAGATTTTCTTGATCCTCCATTCTTGATCCTTCCTAAGTAACGTTTTCATCTTTCTCCATCATCATCTTGACAGATTCAGTTGCTATAATTATTAACGCTCTCACTTTCTTGACAGGTAAATTTTAATCAATAGCAGGGTGCTGTATTTCTCAAGATTCCTGTTCCCATCATGATTTTACTTCACCAACCTGCCACAATATTAATTGAAAAATAAATCTTTATGCTTGTGTGACTGCATGAAGTCCCCACACTTTACAAAACAGTGAATTATACATAAGTATTAGTGAATTAATCATCAAGGGTGAACTGTATGCATGTTTGCGCTACAGATTAAAAATCACATTAGCTGGACAAGCTTAGATGTTGACTTTGGTATCTTTTTATTTACCCAGGTAAGTGTGTGTAGCATTACAGCCTGAGGGAGCAATTCTATACACATTTACCTAGGACTAAAATCCAGTTAACTCAGGAGGAGCAATTTCTTGCTTATTAGGATCATGCTTCGTGTATTTATTTATTACTTTTATATCTTGCTTTTCCTCCACTAAGCTCAAGGCAGTATACATGTCTCTCCCCAGTTTATCTTCACAACTGTCTTTTGCGATGTAAGTCAGACTATTTTATGGGTCATTTTCTGGGGATTTGAACTTGGATTTTCCAAGTTGTATTTAAAAACACTGACCATATAGGTTGTAGTTAGTTGGAAGTGGATAAGTAATGAGATTTTCAATGATGTAAATACGCATGGGATTGTGTGCAAGAAATCTATGATTATTTGAATGATTATTTGCCAACAGGCCTAAACAGAATAATTATGATGAGTACATACATTTCAGAAAATTGAAAACAAGCAACAGACACCCTCACCCTGCTAATCACATGGAAAAATCATGTAGAAGGGAATAAACATTTGCAACTCTCATTTGCAGATGAAGGAAATCCATTAAAAGGAAATTAAATTATTTGTCTAAGGTCCGATCTGTTGAGCTGGAATTACCAAGGCAGCATTGTCATTAATTTAACCCTCTGTCTGACAATCCTATCAGATTTTTGTTTAGCCATGTTAATTACCCCTAGATCTACAGAATGTATCTCATTTTGTGATATCATAGTCAATCATTCACCATATGCTATTACAGATTTTCATAGTGTAACTAATGACCTTGCTAGGCACATTTCTCTTTGCTAAATGATAATTGCAAAATCAGTTTTGGATTTGATCTGAACACACTTCGCACGGATATGCAGTTGTTTTCAGCCAGTTTTAGATAGATTGCCATTGTGAATGTTGTTCACATCTGAAGAGGCCCGTCTGCCTATCTGTCACTAAACCTTTCAGAATCCCGTGGAGTTTCTTCCTGCCTTCTCTCCCAGTGAGTGACATTGCCACCTTTTTAGTTGGTAAGTCTCCTCTCTTGAACAATAGCATGGCAGACAATAATTCAACAAGAATATACTCATGAATAAGTCCAGAAATTCGTCAAAAAACCAACCCAAAAAATCTGGGTCGACTTATCCATGGATCAATGTGAATAGTGAACCTTAACTCTTACCAAAAATGGAACCATCTTCTTTGAGTAGAGTGGTGAAAGGCAAGAGTTTAGTCCATCCTGGAAGAACCTAAAAAGCACTGACTCTACTCTCTTCACCATGGCATTGCTTCTAGCCTATTTGAATGCCTAAAAAGTTATGGTGAGGAGTGGCTGCCCCTCTGAGTCTACATTCCACTCTTTGTGGAATGGGCTAAAATCTGTAATTTGGGCCCCAAAACCTACCCTTGACTTATACGAGCAGTTTACTTATATATGACTATATAGGCAGTCCTTGAGTTACAACATCCAACTTACAAAAGACTCATAGTTAAGAACGGAGGTGAGACAACAGGAAGTGAGAGAAATCTACCCCTGGAAAAAATTATCATGGAGAAAAGATGTCTCCACTGAAGCTTTCTCACCAATTGTTGTTTCCACAACATGCCATATTTTCAACAGCCAATTATCACAGAGACAGAAAGTGAGGTGAAATCTTTTGTATACAGGCTGTCCTGCATGGGAGGCAGGAATTCAGTGAATAATGTTTTCTCCATCAGGGCAGGCCCAAAGTTGTACCCTACAGTCCTTCCAGAAGAGAGGCTGGCAGCCCCACCCCTGGAAAATTTAAAGCAGATTGGAACACTTCTTCTGGACAAGTGAAACTACGCTAATCTTTGCCTAATTCGTGGGCAGTAGCTCTCCATAATTGTCTCAAGGGAGATGTGGGTTTCAAAACCCCTTACGTTGTAGCCAAGAGAGAAAAGACTACCAGATCCTGTCTACTATGATTTATTTTCCACAGGATGTCCATTTCCTGAACCAGCCTTATATATGACCTTTAATAGTATGTTCAGATACCTAGGTTCCAAAAATCTACTTTAAGTATTCCCCAGGGCTTGGCATGCCTAATGCAGCACTTGACTTCATTCCTTTGAATGGCAGCTATGTTACAGTCACATTTAGAATAGCTTTCCATGTCAGTAGAAGCTTTTCAAAGGGCAGCGGGGGAGGGGGGGGATAAGTATTCAAGATGCATAGCTCCAAAATTCCCTTGATTGGCTGTAATTGATTGCGTAGTTGTTTGGATGCAGGCGATACAAAATACAGTTGACACAAATAGTTGATTTTAATTATAATTAATTAACTTAGCCATTTGATGTTGAAGTATTTATTTATTTATTTACAGTATTTATATTCCACCCTTCTCACCCCGAAAGGGACTCAGGGCGGATCACACTACACATATAGGCAAACATTCAATGCCTTAACATAGAAGACAAACAGAAGACAAACGCAGGCTCCGAGTTGGCCTCGAACTCATGACCTCTTGGTCAGAGTGATTTGTTGCAGCTGGCTGCAGCTGGCTGCTCAACAGCCTGCACCACAGCCCATTTTTATCTCACTTTTCCTCTGAAGAAATGTGCATAGGTTTTCCTGTTTGCGAATTAGGTTAAGATGAGGTCTTGTAACTAGCCCAAGATGACTTCAGACCATACAGAATTATAACAGCTTGGCATGGCTTCATTCTATGGAATTTGGGAATTTGTCATCTGTGTGACATTAGAGATCTCTGACAGAGACAGGTAGATCTATACACATAATAAAAGTGAAAAATATGTATGTGTGTATGTGGAGGAGGTATCCACTTACACAGACAGCTGCCTGCCTCCACGAACAGCTATAACTGCTCCTACTGCAGGAGACACCTATGGCCCTCCTTCCACTGACATTCAGGTTATAGTAAGCACCATGAACATGTAGCCCAAACCCTGCCAGTGTCCTCCACAAACACCATTCTGCCCCCAACCCAAGTGAAAGCTTTCATTTCATAATTTCATCCCAGATGTTCTGTTTTTCCTCCAGAATTTGCACAACCCCGCCCACTGCCTCTCCCTTAACCCTTTCCTACCCTTTCCTATTGCACACAGTTAACAGAGGAATTGATCAGAAACTGAATGAGAGGTTTGGGGAGAATTCACCATGACGTACTTGACCTACATCCAGAGAGCACTATGAAGCCAACCAACAATGGATCTGGACCAAACTTGCCACAGATGATGGGACTTGCAGTACCTTCACTGATACTGTGGCCCCCACCGACAATGGAATGGGACCAAACTTGGCACAGAGAAACCCTATGACCAACTGAGCATACTGCAGGGCTTAGTGGGAATTGACCTTGATTCTGGGAGTTGTAGTTCACCTGCACCCACTGTGACCCCCACCGACAATGGACCAGACCCAAATTCATGACCAACTCAACATACTGCAGGAGTTAATGCGGATGGACCTTGATTTTGGGAGTTGTAGTGCATTTGCATCCAGAGAAACAGTGAT